>NC_089533.1:25435000-25735000 GCF_963924715.1 Thunnus thynnus
CACCAATACTGTTTTTTATTCAAATGAAGTAGTCTAAGACAACTGTACCTGTCTAGAATGAACCAAAAAAACAAAGATTCTTGTAGAATTTTGATTATTATAGCTCCAAGAGAACAAATCAGGCTTTCAGTCATGAAGATAATCTCATAATTGTGCATTTATATTGACAACGATTTTATGTTTTCAATTCTGTCTGAACTTCATATGCAAGAGCTGTCTTTGGTGTTCTGAATGGCTAATATACTACATTGAGCAATATCTTTCATGTAGAAATCCTAAATAGATTCAGTATTATGGCATATATTGGCAGGCAGTTACAATCAGAAACACGAGAGAAACACACCTACTGTAATATATTGATAAATTTATTAATGCCATAAATTGTAGGCAAGATCTGTCTCTCGCTTTCTCTCTCTCTTTCACACACACACACACACACACATGCACACACAGCTCAAAATTGACACTGTTTATTTAAAACATTGATTGTTTTGTTTTTTATATATGTTTGCTTCAACTATGTTTGTATGCTTCAATTACAGAATGGACCAAAAAAATTAACTTGTGTCAAATAACAATGGGTCTATAACATCTTTAACCGCAATGCCTATTAGGTTGCATTTATTCATGTATAGCTTTTTTTTTTTGTTTTTTTAGCTGTTACACTGTTTCAAAACATGTGAACATGTGTATGCAGATGCAATAGCCTATTTTCACATTTCAATAATATTTAACTACTGTATGCATGGTATGCATTTCAAAGTCTAGTCCTATTTTATCTCAACTACACCAATTTCTCTGAGACTGCAAGCCTATCTCAATTCTTCATCATACACAATATAGACTACTGTAGGCCTATTATTATTCATGCATTAGACCCAATTAAATTGCAGGGTCTACATATGCTTGTTGAACCATCATGTTACCACATGAGAGTTTGAAAAGAACTTGAGCTGAACAACTGAAGTACAGATCTCCTTTCTCTGACTGGATTGCTTTACCTGATCAAGACATGGATTATTTTTTATTTGCTTAACTGAAAGGAAAAGCATGTAGGCATGAGGTAAGCTAGCAACAAGTGATGTTAATATATGATGACTGATTGTAGGATTCAATGCGGATAATTTAGGGTTGGCTAGATGTGGTAAACATGTTACATTAAGTGCAACCCCTCAGCCTCTAATAACAATATGTTGGCTGATTGTGTGGATGGTTCGTGTTCTATGTTGCTGTCGTTACTGTTGTGTTGATTTGCCTGGGCTTCATTGCAAACGTAGCTGGTTTGCTGGATTTGTCTTGCGATATTATGAAACCTTGTTGTTAATGTTTTGTATGTTCACTTTACACTTGATTGGCATGGAGTCAGCTGCTTGGCGGTCAAATGTTAGGGTAATCTTAATAACTTTGTTATAACATTACTAAACATTACCTTTGAGCACTAAGTTAGCTAGCTAGCTAACAGATCAATGCTATTAAGAGCTAGCAATTAGCAATAACTTTGACTTAGTTCAGTAACTTTTTGTAGTTTTAGTTGACCCATATGTAAAAAAAAATAAATCTCTCATCTACTTTATAATGACTCATGGAAAGTGATGTCAGCCTCCCTGGTCTCTTCAGTTCTTTTAATAAAGTAATTCAGTGCTAAAGATCACCACCGTAGGTAGTGATTGTAAACAATACCCAGGTAAGATGGCGGACGATTATACCATGAGTTATGACATAACATTGCATCTAGTATTTTATATCTATGTTTGCAGAGTCAGCACTACGTGTAGTGAGCAGAGTTCAATCTGTTCAGGGGCGTAAAGGCATTTGATACTCTTTTGTGTGGCCACTCTTCTCAACAATGGCAAAATAACCTCACTATGTGCTCCTGATTGATCTGTGATACAAACAAAAAAAAAATCTCAAAATAAAAGGAATCATAACCCAAATTTTAGATGAACGTTAATATGGATTAGGTTCAATAATGGGTTAATAATCGATTTTTTAATGTCCAAAACCACCGTTAGAAAAAAATGTTTGTTTGTTTTTTTCCATAAAATTGTATATGGTAACTAGGGCAAGACTGATGTTAGGAAAAGATTGTAGTTATTGTTAAAACAAGACTTAAAGTACTGCCATGCTAGCAGCTAAATGCTTACATCAGTATGCTTATATCCTGGCAACAACAATGTGCTTGTGTTTAGCAGGTATAGTATTTACCATTTTTACCATCTTAGTTTAGCCTGTTAGCATGCTAACATTCACTAATTAGCATTAAACACAAAGTACAGCTGAGGTTGATGGGAACATCATCGGTTTGGCAGGTGTTTGACCGTAAACCAAAGTATTGAACAAATGTAAATTTTGACCTGATGATGGTGCAGCTGAAAAGTGAATCAAAAAAGGGATCAACAAAGTTGCTATAATTCATTTAGAGGGGAACATAGATTTATGTACAAATGGTTCAAATCCATGTAGTAGATGTTAAGATAATTCACTGAAATACTGAAAGCACTAAATGAAAAGTCAGAGGATCACCATTCATTAGGATACATCATCTGGGCACCATGGATGTCTGTACAAAATGTCATGGGAATCCATCCAAAAGCTGTTGAGATATTTCAGTCTGGACCAAAGTGGTGGCCCAACATTGCCATCCATAGAACCACGATATTAGTGTGGCTAAAAAAGCAAATATTAACTTTTGGATTGTGACTCCAGCTTCACTACATAAAGGACACATTACTTCCTGCACTGGCACCGAGTGTTGGCATGGAAAATATATTGCATGCTGTAAATTCATCAAGTATGATTGTAACTCTTAGGGATACTGGGATGTGGAATTAACAATGATCCAGACAAGACTGATATGTGGACATTGAAATTTGGCCAAAAACTGACACATACTTAAATGTGCATTTTAAATTCATTGACATTTATTTTATTGATACATTGTCTCATGTTTATTACTAATGTAAGCATTTATTTGTGTGATTGTGCTGTAGAAACTGCAATCAGAGTTTGTGAGACAATAAATTGCATTTCCTTGTCAAGTACTCATTTCAGACTCTTAGTCTTTTTTTTTTTTTTTTTTACAGATTTCAACTGTGGCTATATGTAACTAGTAAGCGTAATGATGCGTTCAGGGGACATCTTGCTAACACTATCATAGGTGATAAAAATTCAATAGAAAGGAAAGAATCAAAGGAGAGAAAGCTGGAAATGTTCTGTTCTGTTTTAAGGTTGTGAGGAGTTCTTCTTTGGGCTCTGTCGACTCCACACTTCTTTGCCCACTGATCCCTATCAACCAAACAGACGACTGGCGCTCAGTAGCTCGGCTTCCGCAGCAATTACCTTTTCCCTGGAGACACTGGGAGAAAAGTGCATAGGCAGCTTCACTGTGTGTGTATGAATGAATGGTTAAGAGTGAGTGTGTGTGGGGGGACAGGGGTTTGCATATTTACAGTATGCTCAAACGTGTTTCTGCTCCGCTTAAACCCCAAAGCGACCGTGTCAGAAAATTGAGCTTCCCCACATAACCAAAAAATACCCATAATCCCTCTGTGTGCCCACATGAGGTATTTAGTTTCGCCCCCGGCATTTGAACACTGAAAGCTGATACACTCTGTGGTTAAGCCAGTGAGACAGCGACCGGTGTCAGAAATATTTGATTTGTCATAATCGCACTTTGCTACCATTAACCTTACACAGTAGGTGGGGATGACCTGTTTGGCTAAGCAAACCCCATGATTGGTGGATTAATGCTAAGTCATTGGCTTTGCTGTTGTTTGAACTCTGGCCACTCACATTCAAGAGTGTTTGCATGAATGTACACACACATACAGTATGTGCGTGCACACATCTGTAATAGAAGTACATTTTCAGGCCTTAAAGTGGCAATAAATGTTTCATAATAACGATGTATCAAAATACAGTGTGTAATGTTCATTGTTAATCAATGATAATATAATTATTTAATAATTATTTAACCATACACATTGTTTTATTTGTCCAGGTTTTGAGATATCCTTCTCAGTTTTCTGCTGCCATCTTAATACAATGGAGATGAATGGAATTTTATTTCTGGTCCTCAACACATTGAATAATTACATTTTAAAAAATATATGTCAGAGTTCCTGTATCTGTTGAATTCCATGAACCTCCAGTACCCCAATGTTCTGGCTCCATTGTGGCTGCCGGAGATGATCCACTGACATTGTAGCTGGTTGATACTTAGGATGCATGAGCAAAGTGTCTCACCGGCACTCTTTTCTCTGCTCTGCTGTCACTAAGCATATATGTATGTATGTATGTATTTATGTATGTAATATTTAATTTCATTTGTTTTTCACATTGTTGGTTAATGTCACTTCTCCAAAGTCTCTAAAGCAAGAAAGAAGGGAAATGCTACATTTTTCTTTCTGCTTCATCATTGAGGAGATACAGATAGACAATCTGTATTGTTTTAGCTGTGTAACAGGTGACACATTGAATAGCAAGTGATTAATTGCTCATAGCAACATGGTGAGTGAGTGAAAAATGTGGTTTTATCTGAGTTTGTATGTGCTGGAATGCAGGAATTTATAAGATAAAAACAAAAATGTACCACTTTTCCATGTATGCATGTATGTCTATGTGCCCATGCATGTGCAGAGATGTGTGTGAAGAGCATCTGTGCATGTGTGTGTGTAAGTGTGTTTTTCTTAAACTAATTGGAGAGAGCTAGGAGTCAAGGCTCAAGGATAAGATAAGATTGCAGAAACCAAACGCTGCTGTCGGGAAATAACCATGTAACTGCAATTTCAGTGTTTTCCTTCCTCAGTATGAATGTTTTGCTGTGTGTTAAGTTGTCGAGTGAGCCTCATCAACCCCGAGGTATTTTGTTAAAAATCTATTGTGAAATTTCAAAACTGCATTGGTGTGAATTAAAAAAAGCATTTCCTTTTCCCCAATCGTGAAAGACAGACTGACTTTGTGCAGATACGTGGTTTTTGGTCCGACAATGGCGAGAAGCATCTGGTAACACTTCTCTGTAATTGCTGCTGAGAAACCCTGAAGATCTGAGAGGAGAAGAAAATTCCAACATGTTTTTCCTTCGTCCTTCTCCTGCCCCATTCGCCTCGTGTTGGAATTTCACCAGAGTTTAGGCAAAAACAAAAGAGACGGGTGTTCTGAGTGTAAGAAAAAAAAAAAACACTTGGATGAAATACAAGGAGGGTGTTTTTCAGTGACTGTTTATGGGTTGTGTGTGTGTGTGTGCTTGTGTAAAAGGTGTTTTCTAATAGCTATGCTGAGATCCGAACTTGGGACGTGAGGAGAATTAAATGGATTCCAATTTTTTTTGTAGCAATCACTACCCCTCCCAAAAGACATATAGCACTCACTGTAGACAGATGATTTTTTAATGAATAATTGCCTTAATTTGAAGTAGTGCCCCACAAGATCCTTCTCTTTTTGTAGTTTGACAATAATTTTGGTGATAAAAGGACATTGGTGTGGTTTAGTATGTTGCACTTTAATTTCCAGAGATCACCTGTCATTCAAATTCAAATAAATAATACAATAAGTACTGTAATACAACGTAAATAAAAATGGGTGAACTCTTGCATCCTTGGGGTCCCTTTATTGTCTACTGCTATGTCAAAGATTACCAAATTGTCTTTCACTTGTTTTGTCCTATGTAATGCCACCTGATAAAAAAATTATTCAACTTCAATGAACCAGTTTTAGAGCAAAACGTGGGAGATTAGTCCTAAAATTGGAACTAAAATTAATAAAAAGCAATCTTGCATATGCAACAAAGACATCTGTTTTTCAAAAGTGCAATTCAGTGGAAAAGGCATCATCAGTAATGTGATTTTCTCAATGTCAAATTGATAATGATCCAGGGATGGCTCCACCTCCCTACATAGTTCTTCAGTCATTACCTCTCTAAGGATTTCATGGCATTGGAAGTTTACCTCTTGCAGGCATCCAGTTCTTGGAGAGCAGAAAAGACAATCTTGGAGTGACGATCGGATTTCAGCGGTACATGGGAGACTGTGGCGTCCTCTATCTAATTGAGACATGTCTCATCCACCAGGCGAGACCTTGGCCCTGCCAGGGTGCAAAGTCTGTCCTGTAACAAACAATTGATTTAATCCCAGAGACACTAAAACTCTTTCCCACTCCTGCTCACCTGCTTTGATATGCTGTCCACTCTGGCTTCCCCCAGGAGTTCACTTTGGTCATCATTTCTGCTGTGTGCAGACAATGGCTTGCAGATGGTGTTCTATGCCAGTACCAGACCAGGTACTGAGACAATGCCCTTAGTATGACTAGAGATTTTGGCAAGACAAACCTTAAAAAAGTTCTGCCAAACTTTTATTATTAATGTATTACATATCACACCACAGGAGTTGGACCATGGCCAAGTTCCTCAAACTGAAATATAAAGGATGGCACAGGGCAGATATGTTACAATCAAGTTTTGACATCATCTGTGTGTCCACGGAAGTAGTTGACAAGTTTCATTGCAACATTGGCCAATGATATCATTCCTATGGTGACAGACCCAAAACCATGTTGATAGATCCATCTGTGATGCTTTGGGTGGGCCTGCTGCTGCTTGTGGCTCAGGACTTGCTGTCCACTTGGAAGAATACAAGGCGACATCCCACAGGCTGAGACATGTGGTCAGTTGCTAAACCGATGTTATCCTTATTATCATTATTGCACACTAACCTTTGCATTGCATCTGTGGCCGTGTTAATATCTGAATCCCGAAAGAAAATGTTCCAATCCATGCTAAGAAAGCATCCTCTTAACTCCTCTGTATGGACACTAGCCCACACTTTTAAAGTTTTTGTTTCTGGACTGGCTGATAGGTGGGGAGCAGGTGAATGAGTTGCCAAGAGGAGGTCTTGCTCTGGCTTTGTACACATCCTTGATATTAACATAGCACTTGTCCAGAATCTTTTTCTCATGCTGAATTTTACATATTGCTGAAAGCCTGGCAGAGATTTCACCAGTTGGCAATCATTTAAATGACCTAGGACCTCCATCAGTGCGAGGGGCTTGCAATGTAGGTGCCGATGAACACAGTCAGTGATTTGACTCTGCACATTCCTATTTGACTGGATTTACACAGCACAAAACAATACGTTGATACATAGTGGATATTGTGGTCGCAGAGTAGGCATAGCAGTTCCAGGTCAGAATTGGTCTGATCACAAAATTGTGTCACCACTGTCAATATAAACACAAATCCCTCTGTCCCTTGTTTTACAGAGTTCTCATCTCTATCAGAATGACTGTAGGAAAACCCATCACTCATTTGTATAAAGATGACTGGCACATCATTACACCATGTTTCTGTAAAAACCAACAAAGACTCAGGATACTCCTTGCAGGCTGCAATATACAGTATGTTCATCCAACTTGTTTTTCAATGATTGCATGTCCAGGTAGTCTGTTGGCTCGAACACATTGTCTGATGCCACCTTTCCTGCTATGCTACCTACCGCAGCAGGAGCTCCTCGGGGATGTCATTCAGTCGGTTGGTTGATAATAATTGAGCTTATTCCTGCTGTACATTAGTTGGCCAATATTGGTGAGCTTGTTTGTAAAGCACTGAAAGACCTGACTAGATTAGAGTAGCCATGTGAAGGGTAATAGTTCCAGTCATCTCCATATCATCACATGCACGTAGGTTCACACTAATACAACATAGGAGCCAGTGCACTATATGATAAACAGTGAACAGAATAAACAGAGACATCACAAACTGTGACAAAGTGGATGAGAACACACCATTTGTCTCCATTTACACCATTGCCATATTACTAACTTATTTAACCATGCTTGTCAATTGTTGTTTTATCCATAATTTCATCATTGATCTGTTCACATACCATCAACATTTCTGGTTAAAGTAATAAGACAAGTGCCTTGTGGACAAGTTATTCTTTTTCTTTCTTTGTTACTTACTTACCTGCAACAGCTTCTGGACTTAGGGGTGAGCGGGGGCCTTGTGCACTGGGTCAAGGATTTTTTAACTAACCACCCACAAAGACTCCGGGTTAAAGAGGTACTCTCTAATGAGGTTGTTTTAAACACAGGGGCCCCCGCAGGGCTGTGTTTTATCTCCAGTACTATTCTCAGTGTACACCAATGACATGACACTGCACAACAACAATTTCAAGCTATTTAAATATGCTGATGACATGACCTTAGTGGGTCTTTTCCGTAAAAATTAGGATGTCTCTGATTATTTTGCTCAGGTTTCCAAGTTAGAACACTGGTGTAAGTCCAGCTCTTTCTTAATTAATGCTGGAAAAACAAAAGAACTTATTCTCATCACTGATACTGTGTGACTAAACTGTAGAAACTATCAACTGTTTTAAGCATCTAGGATCATACATAGATGACACATAACTGAGTTTCACAGACAGTGTTGATTTTAGATGTAAGAAAGCCAGTCAGACCTGGGTCATGACCTGAGTTATGGTGTTTGTCTATTTTAATGTTACTTTTTGGCTCTTATGGGGTTGGCGGTGTGGATCAGTGTGTAATTGTGTTACACACGATGCACACATGTAGCATGGTGCCACTTTTTGTAAATAAAATACATTTTCTTATACCTGGACAAAGTTTCCTAGCTTCCAAGCCACTCTAGTCGGCTTCCCCACAAAAATGATGCAGCAGAACAGCACCATAATGACCTCAATACAGATCCAGTGTATGCAACTGGTGCATTCAGCTTCTCTTGCCCTCTTGGCGATGGCATGCAATGATGATTCATGGACTAAACCACTGCACCACCATCCAGTCCCTATCAAAATTAACAATAGCATAAAATAGAAATCCCCACAGTGTAATCTTTGTGACTTTGGACAAAAGCTGCAACCAAATGAATGCATTTAAATGTACTGTAAATGTAAGAAAGTTAAGGTAAGTTATACCAGGTGGACACAACAACATTAACACCTGTAAAATCTAGCACAACCTAAGTATGTAATGCTCTATTTTTGTCACTTGTGTAAGCAAGATGTAGATTCAACACCACTGAGATTTTTTTAAGGAAGTGTTATAGAGATTTATATTTTAACTGACAAAAAAAATATGTCAAGAACACCTTTTGTACAAGTAGAAAGAAAATGAGGGAAGATGTTTGTCATGGTTTTTTGTTTATGACTTGTTTATTGGAGATATGTGATAGAGGAGGGCATCTTTGTACCACGGAAAATTTAATGAAAATGTCGTTAAATAGAAGACTGTACAAATATAAAGGTGAAATTTGTGATGCACATTTTCACTACAT
The DNA here is from genome assembly GCF_963924715.1 of Thunnus thynnus. Taxonomy (NCBI): domain Eukaryota; kingdom Metazoa; phylum Chordata; class Actinopteri; order Scombriformes; family Scombridae; genus Thunnus; species Thunnus thynnus. The sequence goes on from NC_089533.1 coordinate 25,444,287, forward strand.
TTTACTAAAGTGCCACAAGTGAAACACAGTGGGGAGAGATGGGTGTTTAGGAGCCTAATCAGAAACTCAAACCCAAGTGCTCTGTAGTAAAATATAGTGAGACTGGAGCTGACAGGCTGTTTAGTTCTCAATCTGCTTGTGTAGTGACATTTTAATCACAAGATCACATGGTTGGACATACAGACGAGACTTGGTCTCAACACACACACAGACACTGACCACACACACACAGCCCGCTATCACCAGAATAAATACTTTATACCCACACACAACCACATCTCACCAACATATCCAACCACACCAATGAGCCCACCCTGACTCTGCATCCAAATCTGCCATCCTGACTGACTCTAATTTAGCGTTTCAAGTCTCTGTGTGGCACCAGGGTGGCAGAGTGGCAGGGTGGCACCGCTGGGGATTTGTGGGTGTCTACGCTGCCAGGGGGGCATGTGCCCACAAGCTGTCTGCCAGGCTTCAAAGCAGTCTCTCATTTTGTTTGGTGAAAAATGCTGCATTTTACACACTGTCACTTCTACTGAGCACTTTGGGAATTACTCTCGTGAAGTTGTTTTTTTTAACTCTTTATTTCTTAGGTATGCATGAGAGCTGTCGTGGATGTTGATAACTACCTCTTTGTTTAGTGGTATTTGGAACAAAGAAAGTGCTTAGAGTGCTTAGAGTAATGGGGATGTGTAACTGTTGAATTTCTTAAAGAATAAGACTGGTGATAGTATGTGTGTTTCTTATTGGCAAAGGGGTACTACAGTTATTTAATATTGCACTTCCATAAAGTTAAAAATAAAGAAAAAAAGAATAGACATAAAAAGAATGGTCAAAACCGAAGCTGCAGAGGCTGAGATACACTCACTTTTAGTCTGTAGTATGGGTCAAGCTCCAGAGAAACTGGATCCTACTATTTCCCATAACGCAACTCAAATTCATTAGACCCCCCCGCCTCCTAAATGCCCACTTCTTGAAAACACCAGCTGGTAATGCAGGCTTTCTGTTAGAAGTTTTGAGTCGCAAGCCCAAGTTGAGATAATCCTGATGACATCAACATCTTCACACTCCTTATTCACTGTAATCATGGTGATTTTAGAGCTTAAGCTTGTTCTCCTGTTGCATTATAACAACTCATAAAAGTATGAGCATCGTCAAAGCATCATCAACAACCAGAAAACAATAGATGTCTATAATGACATGATTAAGAAGATTTTCAATATTTTCATTCTCATTTCAGCAAAATGTACAGTACTGTAGGTGTGTTAACGTGTGTGTTTGTGTTGTGTTGTGGGTGTGCTACATGCTGGATTTTCCTGACATATTTGTCTTGTCCTGAATAAAAAATATTGAAACCATATGTCATGCACCAACAAATCTCAGCTGTTTACAGCCCAGTGGAGACTTATCATGTGTTTTAAAAAAGATTAAAACTGTTGTACCACAGAGAAATATCACTTTAACACCCCTTGTTGATTGATTTGTACACACACAAGCTGCTGCCTGTCTAATCAGAGATGCTCTAAAGCTCTAATTCAATCTGCCCACTCGCCCTCAGAAGGATGAAGGACCACATACAGTCTGTGATTAAATGACCACCCACACAGACAGGCAGACAGACAGACCGACACGCAGTCAGGCAGACAGGTAAGAAACAAACAGGGTGAGCAGGCAGGTGGGCAGAGAGGAAAACAGACAGGTTTGCAAAAAGGAATAGAAAAAAACTCAGAGGTACAGTTGCAATCTCATAGGTTGAGTTTAACCTCGATGGACAGAATAACAGAACAGTTTTTGGATTAACTAATGTTAAGGTTAATGTACATATATTAAATTGCCTCAGAACCTACATAATACCTTAACATGCATGTGCTGCACTTTGCTCTTGAATAAAGTCCAACTGAAATTAAATAGCATATTTTTGGTCTGCTATATCATACTCTGTAAATCACTTGTCCTGTGTTCTTTGACAAAAACTCAGAAACCAAAAGTGACAAATTTATATTTTTGGTTTCTTTAGTTTCATGATGGCGCCCCTAGTTTTGCATGAATTCAATGAATTACCGTTCCATTATCTGTCTACATAGCTGGCGTTTATTTTGTCACAGCAAATCAAATCTTTGCGTAAAGCAGTAATGTCAACATTCCATCATAGAGCAGACGCTCTGCAACAACCCACATTAGCTTTCCTGCTAAAGTCTCCATCTTATCTAATTTACAAACATGAACACACATCTTGTCCTGCACCCTAGCTCATTGAGTACAGTAAGAGAAAAATCAATAAGTACATTTATTTTTAGTTTTAGCTAAGGCTAGCCATGGCTATCTCACCAGCTAGCTTTAACAGTGTGATTGAGTGTTTCTCTGTGACAGAGTGTAACCAATGCAGCATTTCTATAGCATAAAAAATGTCTTATGTGGTAAAGGAGACATCAAAAAGTCAGATATGCAGTTATTATGTTTTGCCTTTGTAGAACAGGTGGGTTGACCTGATGAAACTACACTTATAAGCTGTTTATCTACTGTACTTACAGTAAGTTAACTCACCTGCTGACGTTCGAGTTGATTGCGCTGGGTGTCATATGGTAGAAAAAAAATGTTGTGGAAATCTAAGAGCACAGAAAAGCATTTCAAGCAAAATGTTTTTAAGTAATGTTCATCCTATAGACATATATATTCAAGGATATTGCTGGCAATATTCTATACTTTTGTTATTGTCAACAAATCTCATCAAAAGACCAAAACCAACAAATGGTTCATCTGTCTCTCAATATTTGCCGACTTCTCTGCCCTGTCTGTGGCTCTCAGTCCCAAGCCCATTGTTTCCCTCTGAAATTGTAAACTCACTCATAAATATATATTTTGATTTGGCCACTGTACACTGTAACAAATTTCCCTGTAAAATTACAATAAACTACTGGCAGCTGTAGTTGCCAGCATTTTATCTTTTTTTTACAGTGTCACTACCATAATTTATTTTAACAGTTCATTGCTGTAGAATGTGAGGTTTACAGTTTGATACTGTAGCTAGGCCTGCAATAATATAATGTGTTTTTACAGTGTTGCTATTGTAATCTACATGAACATTTTACTGTAAATTTTACTAGAAAGTTTTCGTCTTATTCATATTAACAAAAACAACTATAAATTGCAGACATATACTGTAAATAACAATGTGTCTTCAATCTTAATGGTCCAGTAATGAGATCAGATGAGTTTTACATTCAAAAACACATAACTCTTAACATCTGTCACAAAAGAGGATGAGACAAGTGACAGCTTTATGGAACTGCACTTTTAGTCAAAGGCTTTCAAATATGTCAAGTATATTCAAGTATGCATGTTTGAAAAAAACAACTCTCAAGTTTCATGCCCTTCCAGAGGGTTTCAGTGTAAATCTGTTATTTATAATATCCTGAGCTGTCAGCAAAGCATAGTCATAAGTCTAAACAGCAACTGCTTTGCAATCTACTGTTTAAAAAATATAAAAGCACAAATAAACAGATTGCAAGATATACAGTTTTAATGCCTTCAAATGGCCTGTGGTATAATTGGCAGAAAGTCAGCATCCAGGCTTTAAGGTCACAGTTCACTGAGTAAGAAAGAAAAAAGAATAAAAATCAAACACAGAGTGAGAGAAAGAGAACTGAAACCACTGACAGAGAGAAACATTTTAAACAAGAGGGAAACCTAGCTTAGCTTTATGAAGTTACATCAAGTTCTGCAGAAGAGTGGTGACAAGGATTCTCTGTGAGCTTGCCCCGTCTTCCTGGCATTACTTTCCCCAGCTGGCCTCTGTTCCCCTCTCAGGGTGAATCACAATGAAGTACTTGAAAACATCATGTAATAAATCATCTATTATGTCCCAGGTTTTAGTACAGCTTGGCAACAAACCTAACAAATAGCCTAACTACAGCTTAGAAACACACTTGGGTTGAGGTAAGATAACCAATATAACCACTCTGTTCTTTTGGGCTCAGCAGCAAACATATCTTAATCAACTTGGCTTCATATCTGAATAAACTTCAATTGTTAGCTTAGATAGAAGGCTATTATTAATTATGAAATACAAGTGGGATAAACAAGGCGTAGGTATAGACCAGGCAGGACTAACGTTAGCATTAACTGATATGGAGTTCAAGAGAAAATAGTCATTGAAAAATAATTTTTAAACTACACTTGCAAGTAGCAGTGAAAATAAACTTCCAACTGCTGAAGAACACAACCTGAAAATGCTCTCTTGTGCCTGTCAGGCGCTTGCTAGGATTATACAAGTTTAATGTTAGCAAAAATTAAACGTAGTCACTAATTGGGTAACCAGTTGCACAAATGTTATTCTATTTTCTGAGTAAGATGGTACTGACCTTTTGGTTTGATTTGACAAAGGAGGATGAACGATGATTATATGATGTTGATGGTTGAATGTGGCTTCTGTCCCTCCATTACTGCAGTGGTGAAAATGAAAATACTGTATTTTACCATCAAATCTTACAGTAGCCCACTGTTAATGTCTGTTCTTGGTTTTGGCTCCAAAAAGCATCAAAATTTACAGTATTTTATCATATTTAGAAAGAATAGTACCTTGCTGTTAGAATTTGGCCATATTTTTACAGTGTAGTTATTAGCAAATGTTATTCAAGCAGGACTGAATAGTGGATGTGTATTTATTTATGGACTTGGTCCAGCCACCAGCCCTTTTTTTCTGAAGGTTGGCATTCTATATCAGAAGTCTTATTGTTCCTATGAACACATCTTTACTGAGTGTACTTCTCAACATTTTTTTACCTTAAAGTTTGTGTTTGTTTTGTTCAACCAAGAGTAGAAAATCCACAGACATTCAATAAGTTATCATACATGCCAAAGAAAGACAGCAAATCCTCCCATTTGACAAGGTGCAACATGCAAATGTTTAAAATGTCAAATGCAAAATGTTTAAAATGCCAATTACTTTTCTGTCAGTCGAGTAATTAGTTAATAGACTAATTGTTTCAGCTCTATATCAATCCATCCATTTTCATTCCAGTACAGTTAAATAGTGCAGGACAATTAATGTGAGTTCTGTAAAAGACATTTGTGTAAAAAGTTACTGAACATACTAGAAATCACAATCTTAGTTCAGAGTTGCACAGTTCAAAGCCACATTGCATGGTTTTAGTGGTAGTTTAATCAGGTTGGTTCAATTGTATGGTACATTTGTAGATGACATTGTTAACATAAAAGGTGTCATTCTGATTAAAGTTAAATGAGATTTGTTTGAGCTAATACTAATGTTGATCCTGGAGGCTGTTTGCATTATGAATGATCTCTAACTAGAGGTCTAACAAGATGTGATGGATCACATTTACAGTGGAAGGGGACTCCTACCTCCTACCTGTGTTTTGTCTGCTTTGATTAAATCAAAAATCGGGTTTTATCTACTACCCCAAGTGTGCTAATCTGCTGTCACAACAGTAAGTTTATCTACTGTTCAAAATCTTAATCATTTTGTTTTAGCAAAGGACAAAACATATTTTAGTCCTGCATGTTTTAAATATTCGCAGTGATAAACACTTTGACATTAGGTGAAACTGCTAGATTAACATTGAGAAAAGGTATACAGTAAAGGTCATGTTTCATAATGACAGTTGTACTTTCAGTTCAAAGGTCTCCAACGCTGTTTTTGTCATCATATTTTCATTGTGTTTGTGTTGACATTTAATCTGCTGCAGGTTGTTTTGTCACAGTGAAATGACACACACACACACACACACACACACACACACGCACACACTCGCGCGCGCACACACACACACACACACACACACACACACACACACACACACACACACACACACACACACACACACACTAACACAGTTCCTGGTGTCTACTGCCCTCTACTGTTAAATCAACGCTTAAAGTGAATGTAGAGAAGAGGCAATTGTCATAGATGAACGTACTGAATGCATTAAGTTTTGATTGTATCTTGTCGTTTAACATTGACAAATCAGACACATGTACTTGTTATGATGAAATGTATTTTCCTCATTTTGTGATTATATTTAGTGAGTTGAGCAGGAATGACAGTTGACAAGGCTGAAATCCAAATCAGTTTTTGAATTAGTGAATTTACATTTTCCCACTGGCTCCTGGAATTTTCAATGAATTATTTTCAATAGATAATACTGTTGTAAACTGCTTTGACCTGGTTCTGAGTGAGCATGGCACCAAGACTGCTGCTACTGGAGTCATTCTATTTTAAAGAAAAACTATGTATACCATATGTGCATGGGCCCGTCCTGTATGGTGTATTCAGTAAACAATGTTTTAAGCATTTAACATATGATTTTGTCCTGAATAACTTATTGCAAAAGAGTCACATTACAAGCAATCAGAAATGTTGAAGGTTCAAAACCGTAGATGTCAGTGTCCCATGTAAATTCAAAAACACACTGTGATATGTCACCAAAGTAAGAATGTACTTTATCCACTCATACATTTGAATACTGTATCATGTTTATTGTAATGCAGCTTTTCAGTTATGTTACAAAACTCCTGTGTTATTGTGATACAATAGTGTCACATCAGCATAAACACAGTACCGTAGATATAAAGAATTAGGGAGTTTTTTTTGAGAACCTTAGTCCAATCCCTTCATTTGACTGACACAGTGTAAAATATGTTAGATATTCTAATTTACCATTAGTGATTGTTTAAACCATGTATGTGTGAGCTATACCCATTGGTGAGGTCAAAAGGCAATGGTGAAAGAAGTATTTAAGTGTTTTATTTCAGTAAAAGTAACACCACGAACATGTAAAAATGCTGTTACATGTAAAAGTCCTGCATTAAAAAGTATTAATAGCAAATGTATTCCCTGGCACATCATATGTGCCATGCAAGTGCTGATTTTGTTCTGCACATCAAATGCTATTGCTCAATTCACCTCAACCATTGTTTATATACCCCTAGTAACCTCAATACCGCTGTATATATAAATGATATTTCCTGTTGCGCTTATCTGTAAATGATGCTATTTTTGCACTTCTGGTTAGATGCTAACTATATTTCCATTGACTGTGTACTTGTCCCATAAAGCTGAACCTAATCTAATCTAATCTAATTAAGGTAAGTAAATGTAAAAATCTGCATTATACCGCATAATGTTAGTGTGCTGTTATTAAATATTATAGTATTGGATTATTATTACTGATGGATTTCTGTGTAAACAGCCCTTTCATGGTGTAGCTGTTGGAGATGAAACTCTCTCTCTCTCTGAAACTCTTAACTTTATAGTTTAGTATATAACTATACATTAGATTTTATAAACTCACAACATGTTTTTTATGTAAAACCTAATCTTCAAAGTAAAAGGTAACTATAGTGGTTAAATACAGTGCAGTAAAAAGTACAATATTTCCCTCTGAAATAATGTGGAGTATAAAGTAGCATAAAATGGAAATACTCAACATTAACTTTATTAGATTTGATAAATAGGTTTAACTTTTTATTTTAGGTGTATTTATCATAACATATTTCTTACATTTTTCTACTTTTAATGTGTATTGTATATTTTGAACATCACATTTGAAAATTGCACAAATGCAGAGCCATTTATTAAAGCTGTTTCTAAGCAGCTGTACACTGATCGCTATCATGCCACAACAGGATGTCTGTGTTTCTGTCTGGTTCCATGACTGTGAGGGAGAAAAAAGTTTAACCTAAACATTAGATGATTTTTTTTCTGGTAGTTTTTCTGGTAGTTTTTCTGGTAGTTTGTCTTCATCTGAGCAATGACATTTTATGGGTGTCGTATTTTCAAAACACTTCAAAGAATCCTTCCTGGCACTGAGAAGGCAGGGAGAGCTGAAGTTTGTCTAAGACTTAACAACATTATCCAAATGATTTTATGTTGTAATATTTTTTCTATCAGGGCTTTTGGTACTATGAAAGCTGTTTCAGTGTCAATTGTGTTGAGGTAGTCAGAGTTAAACGCGAGGAAGTTGTCCGTCCTTCTTGCCCGGAATGGAGGGAGGAATGTTTTCCCGTTGCACAAAACCTTTGATCTCACGCCCCCTAATCACTTCCTGAAGATTATACAGTACGTGTACCTCCGCACTGCCCTCACTTAGTGTGTGTGTGTGTGTGTGTGTGTGTGTGTGTGTGTGTGTGTGTGTGTGTGTGTGTGTGTGTGTGTGTGTGTGTGTGTGTGGCGTGCATGATTGCCTGGGGCAGCCTGGGCAGATGTAGTCCTCTGTGTCCAGCCTGATGACAGACAGAGATAGGGAACAAACAGAGACAGAGGCATGATGTCATCAAACAGTGACAACCAGGATGAGTTATAAATACATTTGGCAGTCATGCTGAAGTGCATAAAGCGTATAAACTAACCAAAAGAGTCAGCACATTTTTACACTACTAAAATAAACAGCTAGAAGTGCTGGAAAAATCATTGAGCAAGTCGTCAGTATGACTTTGGCAGGTCTCAGTATTATTATGGTTTTTGGGGCCAGTGAAGGCATCTCAGGAATAGCAGAAGCTGAAGTGGCGATGGAAGAGTGAGCAGGGGCATTTGGTTTGGAAGATGATAGATGAAGATGATATTACATAAGTTACAACACTATGATGTGTGAGCCTGCAGTCAAGAGTATGACTTCAAGTGTGATAAAGATAAAAAAAATTTAAAAATCATTCATGTTTACATGATACAATGAAAACTCCAACAAAATACAAGAAATGCAAAGTACAGAGACAATTGTTTTGTGTTTTCATCTGCCAAATGAATGCCAAACTTTAGACAATGTAATCCATATGAGCTGCTTGGGTTTAATGCAGTTTTTGATTTTGGACAGGGATATAGGGGTATACTTGGATTTTATGTGGATTTTGCATGTTCAACGACATTGTGGTATCTTTGACATCCCTTAAACATATGTGTAAATGTGTCTGTTAATTGAATGCACAAATGATTGATTCAAGAAAAGAATTAAGTAATTTAAAAAGGTTTTTTGTCTCCATGGCACCTGCGGGGCCCCATACTTTCCTGGCTGTGTGTCGCAATTGAATTGAAAAAGAGCTCAAACACACACCAAATAGTGTTACAAGCACTTCTTAAAGGTGTAGTGTGTAAAATTTAGTGGCATCTAGCGGAATGGACTTGGAAGAAATGGAAAATAATATTCATATGTATGTTTTAATTAGTGTATAATCACCTGAAAATAATAATCGTTGTGTTTTTGTTACCTTAGAATGAGCCCTTTATATCTACATAGGGAGCAGGTCCTCTTCCATGTTCCATCACCATGTTTCTACAGTAGTCCAGAATGGACAAACCAAACATTGGCTCATTTGCATTTTTTGCAAGTTTCGTGGCCACCATAGGTTCTCCTATATGCTTGGAAGGAAAAGGGTATTCAGTTTGTTGCAATCTGCAACCTCACTGCTAGATGCCACTAAATCCTACACACTGCACCTTTAAAGCCTGAGTCAAATAATCATAAGTCTGCATTATTTTAACAAGACATTTCTGTTCAATACATAATAGCTTATTCATTCTATCATGAAAATATGTGAAAACACGGGTAACGTAAGTGTTGCCAGACACCTGCTGGTGTTTGATAAAATCATAGTCTGATAAAGTCATATCTGATGAAAATCATAGTGGTTGGAGTGTAGCTTCCTGGTTAGTGATAACAAAAGAGGATACTGAGTTGAAAAACTTGAATCTTTCCTTCATGTCAGAATTCCTTTGTTCTGTCAGGATTCCCAGCTGTGCAGCAATAACTGATTAAACTCACACACCAGCAGCCAGTACGCCCTCTATTGTCTCCTAATGATCAAACACCAGTGCCACCTCCAACTGTGGTAAGAAAAGTGCATCAGTCAGGATTCTAAGTCAGTAATAGAGAACGGGAAAAATAGCTAAAACTTTAGAAACATTGAGAGGCCCTATTTCCTGAGGAATCTGTGACACTGAAAGAAATTTCACCATTATAGCCCAGCGTGGCCAGTAAACCCAATGCACTTTTCAGTGGTTTACCACCAGCACTACATCCCCATGAATGAACTATTCCACAGAAGAAAACTGAAAATAGCCAGTTATCTCTGGCTCATGACAGTAGTATGCAGGCTGAAATTAATCAAAGGATCAGTCTCTTGAACATACAGTACCAGTCAAACATTTGGACATAGTTTCCCATTTATTTGAATGAGAAAGTGTGTCCAAACTGTTGACTGGTACTGTATACATGTCATTTGATTGTACTTCCTATCCTAAAGTCAAGTGAGGTGGACAGAGTGGTGCCAGAGAGCACCAGCACAGGGCCTACAGTAGAATGTGCATTGGGGCCACAAAGGTAAAGAGCAGGGCACCTAGAACACTGGAGCCAGAATTTTTTTAAGTTGTTGTTTTGCATAGCCTTTAACACCTACAGTGACCAGAGCATGTCCTGTGGTGGACAGGACACTAGCCTCAAAGAGATCCCTGGAGCTACAGAAAAGCAAAGCAAGACCTGTGGTAGTCGGGGCTCTAGGGCCAGGAAGAACTACTGCAAAGTTTTAGGTTCCAAAGAGAACCAGATTAATGTCTCCTGTGTTCAGGGCAGAGAGAGGTGGAGATTCCTTGGGCTACAGAGAACCAGAGCAATACCTATGGTAGTCAGGGATCCAGGGCCAAGAAGAACTAGCGCAAGGCCTGTAGCGTGCTTAGACTTGCCAATACTCCTGCTTTTCCTGGGTTTCTCCCATATTTTCTGATGTTACTCAACTTTCCAGATTGTCTATGAAACACACACAATTCACAGACAACATACAATTTCAACCCATCTGTCACCACAACCTGATTCAAGAGGCGTGTTCACAGCTTCTGTCTGCGCAGGCAGTCTTTCTTCCTGCCCACTGTCCTCCTCCCTCTGCAACTGATGTGATTCACTGCTGCAGGTACTGCTGGTAGAGAGGAGAGGCTGGTTTTAAGATATTTGGCAAACTCAGATAAACAGTTAGGCTACATACAGACAGCTTTCATGTTATTAGCTTAACCAGCGCACTGTGGTTATGTAAAACATACTGGTGGTGGATGGGACATTGCAGGCAAAGCAGTTGAAAGTATTGCTTTTCTACATGTTTATGCTTGTTGAACAGGTGGTTTGATAAGGTACTTATTGACTTTTTACCCATGACAGTTTTGTTGCACTACAGTAGTAACTGGTGTAGTTGTTGTCAACTCTAGTAAAACTTCATCCAACTGTCATGACTTATGTAAGACAGAACACTATGGTTTTAGAGAGTCATAGTTCAGCCCAGAGTAGACAATGCAGTATGATGAAGCACACATATTGTCCATATTATAAGATACAGGCATGTGCAGCTGCAATCCTTGCCTCTGGGTCATTGTGCATAATAGTATCTAATGGTGATTTTCAACTATGTACAATAATATCAACTAAACTCATCAACACAAGCACATCAATAGTCATCTGATTTTCTTCTAATTAAAGGATCAGTTCACCCACATGAAAAACAAAACAAAAGAAACCAAACAAAACTACCTGCAATTACAGTTGCCAGGTTCTCACATAAGCTTAACCATTATATACATAATAGAAAGAACTTTACAAAAGAAATTTCAGAGCACTTTAAAAAAAAATCAGATCATAAATATAAATCAAACAAAACTAAACTTTTTCAAGAGTAACTTACACTGTTAAGTGGGGATAAAAATATGTAATTCATACCTGGATCAGTGTATTACCCCTTGATCTCCTCCAGGGGTAGACAGAGACCACACACTGTTCATACATACGTACTAAAACTCAGTCCTTATCCTAACCATGGGCAAAAAAAGGTACAACTACAGGAAGGTCTAATTGAAGTCATGGTAATTACAAGGAAGTGGAGGAACCCCATGTTTTAAATTGAGAATTTTATACATTTTTACTGTATATATAATATATACATTTTAACAAAGGCAAAGAGTTACATAAATGACACAAATTACAGTTTGACAGTAGTTACAAATATGTATGGCTTGTGTTTGATCAAATAAAAAAAGTCATTATAATACAGCATTTGGCCCAACAACTATGATACTGTATTAATGTATTACGTGTTTCTAAGCCTTTAATATCAAAATTACAAGTAAACCAATCCTGTTGAACTAAAGTGCATCAATCACCAATGAAATTTAAAGTCAGCGCAGAAGTTGAAATCAAAGAGTCCTTAAAAGTCTCAGAAAAATGGAAATTTGAGCATCTACAATTCCATGACAACTAGTTAACACCACCTGCTGAGGAAGATCACGTGATATGATGGAACGCTCCAGACCAGCTACTGACTGGACTTTGGCGGTGAGACTGTTTTGACAAATGCGCAAGTTCTTTAAAGGATAATTCACACATAGAGCAGAAAATGCTACTGTACTGCTATGTGGGTTCAAAGTCATGTTGTATTTCATTTCAGCAAAAGGTGCTGAAACATATTAACTGGTACATTCTTTTGTGAGTTTGGCTGTGAATGGCCCATATCAGAAATAGGCTTATATTTCATATTTAATACTAGGCTACACAGTATCCAAGGTAACGATGCAGCTATAAAGCCCATCACCGGGGTAACAAGTCAGACCGGGCTTGTATCCTCCAGGTGAGTGTGTGACTGATAAATGAAAACCTGTTAATATTAACGTATAGCTGATCTGAGAGAGAATTAATTACTAATTATAACAATATTGACATTCAGAGTGATTATCTATGTGTACTGATCCATCTGTGTCAATAGTGTCTCTGTGTAATTTGTAATAGGCCTGTAGTAAGTCTTTGATCCTGGTCAAGACTGTTGGCCCTGTGGTTTGTTACTTAACGGTTATTAAGCTTCGCTACAGAAATCATTTATTAGTATTGTAAGTTTTCTTTGATTATGATTTTATTTATATTGAATAGTTTCACTAAGACCGGGCTTGTATCCCCCAGATCCCGAAGTGCTTCTGAGCAATAAACAGTCATTGAATCGACATCGGAGCAGTCTATGTGTCTTCGTTGGAGTCAACTGCTAACTGTCAGCCGTTTGTCCACCACCATCATCACAACACAATGCAGAGACTGTAGGCTGTCATTATTATCAGCCATATAAAAGAAACTTAACGGGGCGTTATAAGCTGTGAAGTATATATAGTCAGAAAAGATAATCTCCCGTCACAATAGCATTTTGCTTTCCTTTTTTTTTTCATTCCAAAAAAATGTAGCCCACATTTTCCAGCCTAATTACCACCGCTGGTCCAAGTCAGAGAAATAAAATTAAAAAATAAGGTTATTATCCAGCATCTCATGAGTCACAGAACCCAGTGGCCCATCATCTATCCAACATTGCTCTAACTGTTTCTCAACAGGGGATGCAGGTTTAGGTGGGCTACTGTGTGAGCAGTAAGAAAACAAGCGTGGTTAGACCTGAACTCTACAACATCATCCTAAAGCAGACGAGCTATGTACAACTTCCATACCCCATAGCATCCACCACCCCACCCCACCCCATCCCGTTCCCCGCTCTGATGAAATGCGAGAAGTGCCGACGCAGCAGCGCATTGAATGAAACTCTTGACGGGGCTTCTGCGAGCTACCAGCAGCGCTCGGCTGAGACTTCATGAGGTACTCTCCCACTGCAACCGCCAGCCTGAGAGACTCTGGACTCTGTCAACAGGCAACATGGCCAAAGTGAACAGCGGTTCCTCCGGTTGCCGGGCCATGGTCATGGCAGGAAGGTACCTGTCGAGCCCGTCTCCCCCGGTGCTGATCCGCGGTCCCGGCCAGCAGCAGCGGAGGATGTTGGGCCCCCAGCGCCGCATGATGAGCTCCAACGCGGCCGGCACGGGAGGAAAAACCGCGGCTTTGGCCCAGCCGGAGCACCTGGGGTATTTCTCCGCTTCAGACCGACAAGTGTTGGCCAACCGGAATCTGATATACCGGGACGTCAAGGCTTTTCTTAATGAAGTTGGTGGGGACCCCCAGGAGGCCCGGTACTGGCTGACCCAGTTTCAGAGAGCGACTTTATCTCAGTCTCCTGCTTTTGCTGTACTGGAGGTACATTTATTCACTTTAAACAACTTTATTGAAGATGTTGATTTTGACTCAGATTAACTTGCACCATATAGGCCCTATGAATTGTGTTGAATACAGGGGTCTACAGGGGGGCAAGGAGGGGCTGCTGCCCCCCCAGCTCCTAATACTGCAGGCTAATTGTAAAAATAATTTTCGGTCACCACCACTGTGTTCCTACAATGTCCAAAGCACTGAATTAAGCAAGAAATGGGGAAAAAAAATCCATAATACACAAGTAATGGAAATATATTTTAGCCATGAACCAAATATACTTATAATTTGTTTGATTGTAGTTTACTGCATTAACCACTCGCTCCTGTAATATAAAACACTGATTTATTTAACTAAGACATCCTTTCCGCCTATGCCAGCCAATCAAAACTTCTTGCCACCCCATGCAATTTTATCTAGATCCGTTTCAGGATATTATATGGAAGCCCATTAAAAAAATAAATAAATACATTTCAAATTCATTTTTTTTCTTTTCTTTTTTTTTCCATTTTTGACTTTATGTCAAACTATTAGATGGTAGGCATTTCTCAAAAAAAAAAAAAAATCACATCAGAAAATGAAGCAATTTTTTTCTTAAAAGTAGGCTAGTGAAAACAGTCTTAACATAAAGGTTTCCAAAAGATCTTACACAAAGTTCAAGAAAGTATTATAAGCTTATGGAAGCCATCAATTTACCATGGGTCAAATGTTTTGTATTTCATAACTAATACTACTATTTTAAGTAGTATGATACCAAAAAGGTTTGTTTTGTGTGTTCAAGCAAGTTAACTTTGTTTCTAAATCCACCAGACCTGAGTGATCACTGTAAAATACCAAAATTAGAAAAGAAAAATGAGCAGTAAAAAAACACAAAAACATGTCTACAGACCCATCTTCTGAAAACAGAAAAGTAAAGAAAACAAAGTCACATTGTAAACAAATCTGTGACAAATTCTATGACGCTATAGAGAGTCAACTACAGGAAAAGGACTGATGTGTTGACCAAATCCATCATGTTTTGTGGTTCAAACCCTGAAAAAAAACTACTTTGGTACTGTGCTAAATATAATTTTTTGTCTTTCTGTCTGTCCACCTGTGTGCTGCCTGTATTTGTCTCTCCCAGGTGGACAGCTCAGTGTTCAACAGTAGGGAGATGGTTCAGAGGCTGGCCTTCGGGCTCACCTTCCTGCAGAGGATGGATATGACGCCTGTGGTGGTGATGGGCTGGTCTGAGCACGAAGAGACAAGGCCCGTAGAACCGGTGACTGGGGCTCTGGGCACCGGGGGGCTAGTAGAGCGGAGCCAGCAGCTGACTGAGGCTCTTCAGCAGCACTCAGGCACTGTCCTGCCATTCTTCTCGGCCGAGTCCTTCCTCCTGCTGCATGAAGCACCACGTGGAAGCAGGTGAGGGTTGAGACATCCAGTTCAGTCCTCAGAATGGGTCAAAAGTGAACCAAATTCACCTCCTGATTTCCATCATTGTAGATGGTTTCTTATCACATTAGGAGGTTTACTATTTCCCTTTATCTTTGTTATTCAATTTAATATTCCAAAGCATTGCCTTAATATTACACAGTAAAAAACAGTTTAGTGCTGTAGGTGTGAAGCCATACTGTGTTGTGTCCACCTAGTACAGAACTGATAATATGACCATTTTTTGCAAGATTTGTATTTGTTCAAAAAGAGGAAAAATTAAAGTTTTTAGAACTGATGCAAACACTTAACTACGACTTTACTGTTCCCAAAAGGGAATGTTTCTTGTAGCAAGGGGAAACATAGATTGCGCATACTGTACATAAAACATTTCATGCATGCAACTGATCTATTCTGGAAAACTCTGGAAAAAGTTAGTAAGTGGACCTTTGGGTCAAGCTCCAAACCTGCTGGATCCTACATTTCTCATGATAAAACTCAGTAGCAGTTTTCATTTTACCCCCTGCCTCCTAAATGCCCACTTTTTTCATCTCTAGTTTGTAATGCCTGTTTTCAGTTAAAAATTCTAAACTCAAGTCAAGTTGACACTAATGACAGCACCAGGCTTTCTTTTTCATTGAAAGCTCCTCCAAAGCCTCAGAAGACATTTTGCAATAGTTTTCACAGGTGGAGTCTTACACCTTGTGATGAGTAAACTGAACTTCATGTGTCAAATCGGTGGAATGCCCCTTTAAAGTCTAATTACAGAATAGATGTTTTTCCCCAAAGAGCTTTGATTATTAAAAATATAGACCTAAAACTAACTTTTATTGTGGAGTATGTGTCTAAAAACACTATGAATTATTATTTTGTTATTATTAATATTAGTAAGGTATGGAAACTATAAAAATACGGCACAAGTTAATTTTCCTTACATGACACTTGTTTTCCTTCACTAATTTTCTTCCATCCTTTCATGCTTTTCTCTGTCTTCAATCCTGCCTCCTTTTCTTACTTCTTTCCTCTCTCCTAACATCCTTCAGGATCTCTAAACCCTGTCTTTGTCGTCTTCCTTCTCCTCTCCCTGCAGTGCTCCACCCTCCATTGCTGTAGATACCAGCCTCCTCCAGTGGAGTCTGAACTGTGGGACAATCCCATTGGTTTGCCCAGTGGGAAGGGACGGGCAAGGTTGCTCGGTAATATTGGACCCGACGGAGGTGACAGCAGCCATTTCCCGAGCCCTGCAGCCCCACAAAGTCATGTTTCTGAACAACTCAGGAGGCCTGCGCAGCCAAGAACACAAGGCATGACAGTTAGCTCCTGCTTAAGACTGTGTCTCTGTGAACATAGTAGATGTACTCATGTTTGTATATAGAAGGGCTGTCACTATTTCAAAAAGTCAAGTTCGAACAAATTTAAACTAACAAGTAATTTGTTGGAATTAATTCAAACAGAACCCATGTACCATAATGCGTCAGAGATACAATTTACTGTGACTGTCATAAGAATATATGGCCAGCGATGTCCATCCGTCAGTGTCTGAGCAGGCCGTGTCTGGGCGGGCTGCCTCTCCAAGGCAATGGTAGAGGAAACGCTGCTTTATATTTACCCTTGTGATGTCATACAACTGCACTGTGTGTTTTGAGATTGCAGTGTCGTAAGTAGGCAGTCAGACAAGGTTGTAGAGTTAATGTTGCTCCGCTCATTTGATGCCTCCACTGCCTCACTTGTGTAGCAAGCTAGCTGTTTTGTCAGAGCTAGCTGAGAAAGTTCAGGAAAGTTAGCAGGGTAACTGTCTAACTTGCAAAGGAAATCCATGTCAGTCAAGGGCAGGGCTGTGGAGTGGCCTCCTGGCAGTGGATCTGCTTTCAGTTGAGTAGTGGACATGGCTGGGTCAAAGTGCAAAAAGTGGGCTAAACTTGTATTAAAGGAGGATATCACAGGGTACCAACTAGCATCTGCAAATTATAATTGCTTGTCATTTAAATTTGGTTTCAACAGAGCTCAAGGAGCAACAAAGAAAGTGTCTTACATGCTGATGAGTGGAAACGTCCCCTTTTGACAACGAACATTCTTAGCAAAAACTGCAGGCAGTAGCAGGAAGTATGTATAAGAGATTTAACAGTAAAGAGATAACAGAAAATAAACAAAGAGAGACATGGGATGATGTAACAACAAAGGTTCCCTGCCAGATTTGAATCAGAGATGCTCTGACAGTGCAGACGAAAGAAGACAAAAGATGGAAGGGAGAGAACCAGAGAATCCACAATGGGGGAAACTATCGTATGTGCCGATAGTCATTACATAACAAGGCTTCTAGAACCACCTATTTTGCAAGTACATGAGAACGGATTTTGTTGTGCCACTTTCAAGTGTGAACAGGCACTAAGGCTGGGGCATGCTTGACATGAACCAGTTTGTATGTTGTCAGACCATGTCTTGTAGCTATTCAGAACAGCCCCACGCAATATGAGGTGAAAAGCCAAGGGGCAAGACATGATGAATATTCAAAAATGGATTAAGGACATTCATGGTGTTGCACTCAGTTGTACACATGAAAAGTGACAGAAGTAGTTGTGTGGAAAATGAAAAATACAGCTTGAGATAAAAGTTCAAATCATTCCTTCTTCACCAGGTGTTTGTCACATTGTTAGTTTTGGGAAATTACAAAAGTTGCTGAATAAGTCCCCTCAAGTTGATGGTGGAGAGGTGCAACAGGAGGGCGTTGCACTTCAGTTGAAGCATACTAATCCCTTTAGAAGCCCTGACGAGAGAAGCAATCTTAATGTGAGAAACAGTCCAGTCTGACTACATGCACAGTAGACTGCCTCTTCAGAATAAATGTACTGTGTTTAAAATAACTTGTACAACTCCTCCTCAACAATTGTTTTTTGTGTTACAGGTGCTGGGCACAGTGTCGTTGCCTAGCGACCTGCCCAGTCTGTCCATGGCGGCATGGCTGAGCGGTGCAGAGCGGCGCAGAGTGACCACTATAGCCAGACTGCTCAATCAGCTGCCAACCGAGTCCTCTGCGGTGATCACCTCCGCTGACACTCTGCTGACTGAGCTGTTCAGCCACAGAGGTGAGACCACTGACCAGCTCACTGACTCTCTCATACGTACACACACATGTGGCAAAAGCTGTCTATTTTGAGGTGGTAGCCCTTCCTGTAACCCAAGAGGCCGTTTACCCATCTGTGTGTGTGCGTGTGTGTGTGTGGAGAGGTTGTTTTCACCACCCAACAATAATCAACATGAGTTTATATCTCAATAGGATTTGCTTAACTGCTTGTTTTTCTGTCTGTCCGTCTCTCTCAGGGTCTGGGTCACTCTTTAAAAATGGAGACCCCATACACCGGTGAGTAGCTATCACACATGCACACAAACACTTACACCTACTTGACCCTAACTGTAGAAAACACACTTCATTTGACTGATCTCTTGCATTTACATTGACTTTAGAGGTTTGGGTGTGTGTGTGCAGGTACAGCTCTTTGGATGGAATCGATGTTGAGCGTCTTCTGGCTCTCATCAACATGTCGTTTGATAAAACTCTGAAGCAAGATTACGTGGACTCTTTGAAAGGACGACTGCACTCCATCTACCTCTCTGAAGGGTGTGTACAACCATTCCAGTCTTAGACCAGACCACATTAACAGCAGCATCTAGTCTGTCTTTTTAAACAAAGGTTTATTTTAATCCAGTGAGCCTCACTCCTAAAGATTTTCTGCCCCTCCAGCTACAGCGCGGCAGCCATCATCACCATGGAGCCGGTGAACAGTGGCACTCCCTACCTCGACAAGTTTGTCGTTAGCAGCAGTAAGCAGGGCCAGGGCACCAGCCACATTCTCTGGGAGTGTATTAGACAGGACCTAGGCAAACTGTTCTGGAGGTCCAGAGCCACCAACAGGATCAACCCCTGGTAAGACACACACACACACACATACACACACACACACACACACACACACACACCTTTTAAGACTTTCCAGTTGAGTTTTTGGCTAAACATTGACATTAGCTGAAAGCTAAGCTAAAATAGTTTGATTGACTTTCTGCCTCAATCTCCTAGCCTTTTTTGAGGGAATGTTGTTGCTTTGCCTCTTGAGGTATTGATGGAGGATGAATTCTAATGACTTTGTTCATTGAGCACCACCAGCAGGTCAGAGTTTTCACTCATCCACTGACTAGAAGTATTGGTACAAAACTTAGTACAGACATTCATGGTTTCCAGACAATGAATGTTAATGATTTTGGTGTTCCCCTGACTTTTTCTCTAGCACCACCATGAGGTTGACATTTTTGGTTTTGAGTGAAAGTGGGTTGCCATGGGATGAATTGACCTTGATAGTCCAACTACCTTTTCCTTTAACTCCATCATCAGTTCAAATGCAATGTATTCAATACTTTGGTTTATGACCAGTTAGTGCAAATTAGTCAATTTTAGCATGCTACTAAGATGGTGACCTTGTTAACATTCCTGCTAAACTTCAGCATTGTGAGCATGTTAGCATGCTACCTTTAGCATTAACCCAAAGTATCATGTTTAAAATACAGCGTAGACTTATGTCTTGTCATAACATTAATTGAAAACCAAAAAATGACATTTGACATGTGATCTTTCTCTCTTTCTCCTTGTCGGTCCAGGTACTTTAAGCAGTGTGATGGCAGCTTTGTTAACGGTGTGTGGACAGTCTTCTGGTTGGGCCTGACAGACATCAGAGATTCCTACGAGCTGGTGGAGTATGCCAAGAATCTTCCCGACTCTTTCCACGCCTCCTCTCTCGCTGCCTCTCAGCAGCCCCCCCCACCACCTACCGCAAGGTCCTGAAATGCTTCTTCCTAGCTGCTGCTTGTGCAGCTCTTCAACTGGAGAATATGAAGCACTGTAATTCTTATAGCTCCAAGGCTCTGAAGTTTTCTTTTTGTTCAGCCTTAGAGCTATGGACTTTTTCTGTTTTGATTTTTTTCTTGGGTTTCTCTCTACCTTGAAACTTGAAAACCAAAGCTACAGTGTTATATGCAGTATCTTGACAAACTATAAATCTTCCTCTATTTTTAAAGCTGGGGTTAGCTCTAAGTGTATTAGTGATTAGAGCTGGGGATAGCATTAAGATAATGGTTAGGCATGGTTCCAATAGTGTTCCAGAGGCATTTCCACTTTGCCAGGAAACATCAAGACCATGTTCACGCTAAAGCTTAATTTGAAAAAGCAACTTTTGCGCTCTATTTTCGCCTTGCATCCGCATTACACTAAAAAAAGGTGTTTTTTGGAAATCCTCTCCTAAGTGATGAATTCTTAAGGTCATTGTACTGTGGACCAGGAAAACTGAGCTTTTCCAAAGTGATATCTGTACTGTATGCCTTCACAAACACAGCCAGGTTCTGTATTGCCTCCATATCTTTTTGGGTGACTTATTCTAAATGCCAATTGAGTTGCATTATGGTGAACATAGGATCCAGCGTTTTAAGAGCTGGTCTCATACAAGGAGCTAAAAGTTAGGATATCTTGGCTTCTGCTGCTTTGTTTTTGACCATTCTTTATTTAATGTGACTCTTGCAAGTGCCCTCACTTCATGGAAGTGCAATACTAAATAGCTGGAGTACCTCTTTAATCTGTATTATGTTGTCATATAAATTCACAAGCACAAAATAGTGACAAATAACAGGTCGTTTACAACAGGTCAACAGTTTTATAACAGGAAGCACTTAAATGCCCAAGGGTGCAATATCAGCATCATTAAAGTGCGCCAGACCAAATACTCCACAACATGTCCAGATCTGACAAGGTGCTATTTCCTAATATGATAATAACAGTAATAATATGCTAGAATAGCATTTTTCTTAATGTTACAAAAAGCTGTATTTTTTTACTCAGAAATTGTAGCCTGATAACACTGAATATGCTGTTTTCAGTTCAGGCTATTTTCTTATTTGCTTGAAGCATTTTCGGCAGATGACAGATTTTCATTCGCCAGTTGTGATCATTTGCTTATTTTCTTTAGTTGTAGCAGCCTTAATAAACTATTTTCCTTCATAGTGGAGGTCAGTTCTAGTTTTTGACCTGTTGGTGGAGCCTTCAGATCAGCAGCGTTTATGCAGGATGAGGGATCCGGTTTACTCAGTTCAAATGTTTACACCATTTGTATTTTGTTCTTTCTTACCTTAGCTATCACTCGATGCTTGTAGTCCATCACTTGGCAAGCCTGTTTCTGAGCATCTCAATCAAACTCTGTAACAGCCACTTCAGTAATAAATGTAAAAGCTAAAAGGCAAATGAAAACAAAAGGACAAATGTGAGCACACCCAAGGTTTCTGATAGTGGTAGAGGAAATAGTGAAGAATGAAGTGACTCTGATTTGTTTGCTCCTGTATCATTCTTTGATTGTTTGAAGAAATAATTTTAATAAACCTGAACACTTCAATAAGAACTATTTTGGTGTTTACGCCGTGGTTTCATTTCAAGTGCAGTGATGGAATAGCGTGTGTGTGTGTTTAGGTTTGTTGCAGTGATGCAAGTAATTCACGTACTTCTCTCCTTGACATATTTTTGTCTACTAAAGGCAGCTGGGAGACACTTAAAATTGGTAAAGAGTCCATGAGCAAAACATTGGCTAAAACTCAATAGTGGTGTGACATTTTCTTCTCCTCAGTCCTGACCTTTTGCATTCCTTGCTGGAGCCACTTTGGAAATGTTAGCCCATTGAGTTTTTTCACGAAACAGGGTAAGAGATTTTTTTTAGTTTTAGACTGAAATTTCATTCATAGAGTCTTGAAACTTGTTTGAGTCAGGTTATATACCACAGTTAACCACAGTTTGCAAGACTTAAGATCTTTGAAGTTTGCACTGCATCACCACACAAACATAAAGTACTACTTTAGCTATACTCTTATTCTATCATCAAGATGAACAAAACACTTTCTTTTCTCACTGATATGTTCCCAGGGTAATTGAGTGTGCATTTGCACAAGAAAAGGTTAGATGGAGTCACATCACTCATGCTATCTTCATTATTTTGGCCCTCATAGCAGGAAGTGAGTAATGAAAAAGGTTGGCTAGCAGCTTTTGAAACACTGGAATATTAAGTGTGGTGACAAGTGGTTTTAATTTGTACATGAAGACAACTTTATTTAGTTCACTCTTATTTAGAACCTTTGGGTAGCACAAGTGGAGGTTGTAAAAGCAGCAAACACAGACAGTGATACAACGAAATGATAAAATAACCTTTAGTGAGACTTCGGTAGAGAATGTTGCTTCTATAGATTAACTTCATTCTCTTGATTATTAGACACTATGATAATAATAATTCATCACTGGTGGAGTTTTCCATGACACCAGATACCAAACAACTGAATGTTACAAATTAATTTCAGTTTAATTCTGTTAATTCAGTCAAGCTCAATACAGTTAGTTTTAAGAAGGGTTTATAAGAACTAACCACTGGCTTTAATAATGGCTAATAAATTATTTATAGCTCAGGTAGTAGAAATTCATATAAGTATAAACATTGGTCACTGTGACAGTACTGTGTGCCTAGAATGATTCAAGTCTTCGTTTGTATAGCATGGAAAACACCTGAGAGGCAGAAAAACACATTCAAAAATCTTAAAGGAATAGTTTGATATTTTGGGGAGTGAGCTTATTCTCTTTCTTGCTGTGAGTTAGATGAGAAAATGAATACCACTCTCATGTCAGTAAATATGAAGCTACTGCCAGCAGCTGGTTAGCTTAGCTTAGCACAAAGATTGGAAACAAGGGGAAACAGCTAATCTGTTTAAAGCTGACAAAATGCAACTACCAGCACCTTTTACATATCATTTGTTTAATCTGCATACAAAACCGAAGTTTAAATATGACATGTTGCAGTTTCATGCAGGGTCATGTGCCGGGCTATTTCTTGGCCCAGAGCAATAACTTCCTGAAGTCTTGTACTGATATTTACTTAGTTTGTGTTTTATACCATCTGTCTGATGTTTACCACACATTGGTTTTATATGAGATAGTTTAATTGGTAAATCCCACCTTCACGCCTGGGAATTTAATAAACTGGAATCTCTGTGTAATTCTTGCCATTAGTCAACAATAAAATTATTTGTTCATGTGACGAAAGAAGAATTGTTTGTTCACAGGTGAATTTATTCTAAACTGATGAGAAATTACTATACATTCTTGATATTCTTCTGTCTTTTGGGCCCTCTGACTGCTGGGGTCTATTGCGTCAGCTGATGTTTGTTATTAATGTTAAAATCTATAATCAAATCTATATTTTAAAAAATTACAAATTTGAGATGAAAAGTTTCTTGATGGGTGCAGTAACTTACTAAGGTCTCTCATGGCAACAACAAGTTATTGCGCCCGACTAAGACATATACACTTCTTTTGTGCAGATTAAACAAGTGAGATATATGTTAATTGGTGAGCTTTAGACAGAGCCATGCCAGCTACTGTATGTCCCCCTGTTTCCAGTCTTTGTGATGACTTCCCAAAACTACAGACTACTCCTTTAACCACAACAGTGGGCTTTTAAAAGTGTTTGGCCATCTGCACAATTTGTTGTGAAAGAGAAATGTGAAAACAAAACGTTGTTGATCATATTAATAAATATTGATATGTTTGGATTGTGTAGGCCTACCTGGAGTGGTACATATTTACATACTGTATCTTGGAGAATCAGTACAACTCCATATTTCCGCCCTCATACATGCTGCATGCTCTCAACTTGTATTCTGAAGTTTGGATAAAGGTTCCTGACAGAAGTTAGTTGGGTTAGTTGTTTAGCTGTTTTATAATCATAATTGCACGGTTAACACAAAAAAGTTAAAATAATGACAGTGTTGTGCAATTTTGTATTTTTGACTTTCTGAATAATTTCTGAGACTGAAAGTACAGAGGACAAAGTTGATTATTTGCAATAATTATCAATTAACAACAATAATTAACTAATTATAACAATTAATAGAATTATTAATATAAATTAACAAATACAGGGCACCACCCAGAAACCGCGATCAACAACCAAACAAGTTAGTCTCACAAAAGGGTTCACCTAGAATGTTAATATCTGAGAGATATCAACATTGAAGGGTGAACCAAGAAGGGCTGAATTCGAGCTCTGACTCCTTCAATCAGCCACTTTTCACAATATGTTAAACACAATAATGACAAAAGACTTCTCTTTAAGATATAACAGTATTTATTAAACTTAGCAAAATTAACAAAGTTAATGAATGCTTCGTTCAATAAACTACTATTCTAAAATCTAATTCTACCAAAGCAAAACACAAACAAACAGCTATGTACAGGGTTGAGCACATGCAGGGGAATGCATGTGTGTGTGTGTGTGTGTGTGTGTGTGCGTGTGTGTGTGTGTGTGTGTGTGTGAGAGAAGATGGCGATGTGGCCTGACGTGATGACGTTGTTGGTCTGTGATGCAGACGTGACTATGGGAGGAAGTCACATTGCGCGAGAACCGGATGGCGGAAGTATGGTGGTGTCTTGGTTAGACAATAGCAAGATGGCGCCGCCTGGTGGTCGGCGTCTTGCGCTCACCAGTTCTGTGAAAAACACACGTGTCTGACGGCGGATAAGGAAAGATAGAGCACCGCTGTATCTAACGTTATCTGACCATCAGATGTGTAAAAAGATGTCGGTGCGTGTATGTGTGTGTGCATGTTAGTCACAAGAGAGGGAAAAGGGAGGGCGATCGTGAGAGGGAGAGAAGCGGTTCCTTTGTCCACAGACAGCATGCGTACGGACGGCAGTCTGTAATGCACGTTGTCTGGTTTCTGATCGACAAAGCAACTTACTTTCTCACTCACGGTGGCACAAACACAGCAGTAGTCCCGAGCGGGACAAACACAAAATAGTCTAGCGTGGTGAACACAACTAAACAGGCAGCAAACTTAATTTTAAACCTCCTAGCTCAGTTCACAATGGAGGCATATTTTTCAGGGTGTGCTCTGATTTAAAAGGGGCGGTGATGTCATGGCTGTGTCATCAGGACGCCCCGCTGTGCAGGAGCGTCTCCGCCAATGAGTGACTGTATGTTGACTGTTCCCTGCTGAGGTGTGAAAATTGCAAAGCATTACTGGAAATGGAGTTTGCAATGGACTCCCATTGTCTGTAAGCAGCGTTTTTGGTGCTGTTCCTTTGTCTCAGAGGTAACAAAGGAAAAGGCACCTCGTGGTCAGGCCTCAGTGGGTACATGTAGGCCTTCTCTGTGTGACCTTGTGGTTTGAGGCCCAACAGTGGCATGGTCATGCCTGCTGGTGGCTGCTTCAGTGCTGTCAGCTTTGATGTCCCAATATTTCTCTTGATCAAGATGCTTCCTTAGAAAGGGAATGATACAGGGGTGCCAGCAAGATGAGCAGCACGGCAGTGTGATGAGTTCAAATGAAGGGATGGATAACCAGGGCTTTCGGGCAGACCAGTCTTTTCCGCTGCACCAGGGATACCTTGCTTGAAGGTTTCCCAGAGTTTAGGGGCCTCCTAAACAGCAGGTTCCCCAGGGAAGGAAAGCAGGTTGAGATTTTAAGTGAAAATGCAGAGGTAATCAGGGGGCATTTGTGGGCAAATGTACGGTACTTCCTGACAACTTGAGAGGGCAATTGGTAGAGAGCTTTATCTTGATATCACCTGCACCCAGCTCGGCTCTGTGGTAGGTATGGCAGTTCTATAAGCCACCTCCAGCTGACGATGATCATCTTCCTTGTTATTCCAATCCGGCTATACCAGGTGTTCTGGTTGGTGGTCTTCCATACAAACCATATGTCGGCAATTGAGAGACCATGGAGAGACCAAGCCACAGGTCTATATTGATTGTAAAGATAACAAGACTAGGTCAAAAACCTAGTCTTATGGCTGGAACGTGTATGAAATGCTAGAGGACTTTTAATTTGTATGTCACCTGGTTATGATCAGACATGGACATCGCCAGCATTTTTAAGATGTTTGTTTTTATGTAGGTTTAAAGTTTAGTGGCATCTAGCGGTGCAGATTGCAACCAATTGAATACCCCTCCCTTCACCCTACCCTTCCAAGGATGTAGGAGAACCTATGGTGGCTGCAAAACTCGCAAAAAAGGTGAAAAGCCCTCTATCGAGCCAGTGTTTGGTTTGTCCATTCTGGGTTACTGTAGAAACATGGTGGTGCAACATGGCAGCCACTGTGGAAGAGGACCCGCTTCCTATGTAGATAAAAAGGGTTCATTCTAAGGTAACCAAAACACAATGACTCTTATTTTCATGGGATTATACACTAATTAAAACATACTTATGAATATTATATTCCATTTCTGGCAAGTCTGTTCCACTCAATGCCACCAAATTCTACACACTGCACCTTTAAGTTTATTTATTCGTATAGCACTTTTCATACAGTAGTTGTAACTCAAGGTGCTGTACACATTACAAAAACTTTAAAAATACTTATAATACAGTGCTCCAGATTTTGGGTGTAGACTATATGTTGCTGTTGTAAGACGGGTTGAGTTAAGAGTGAGGTAATTTTTTATGTTTTATGTATTATCACTTTATTATAACACTAGTACACTCTCGATTCAAAAAGATAATCTGATCTACCCTCCACAGCAGCTCAGCACGGAAATATTCAGAGGGAATTTATACTAAAAAGATGTTAACCCACTTGATTTGATTAACTCAGACAGCTTTCATTATTAACTTCATATAAACTTTGTAATTATGTACTGTATTTATATTTTTGCACAGAAACCAACAGTAAGCCTGCATTCTGGGAGCGCAGTGTTCACAGCAAGCAAAAACTATTCCAATGTACAGTACACATGGTCATAGCAGTATTGTTTTAATACAGACTTTAAAAGATGTGAACCTATGCTTTAAGTTTTTTCCATAGTGGTTTAGGATTTTTTTCCTTGAAATTAATTGGTCTAAAGATACTTAGTTGAAATTTATGGAGCTTCAACCTTGCTCTGTGTCAGAAGGACCTACTGAAAGTTAATGAGTGTTATAACCATAAATAGAACACATGCATTGTAAATTAAATCAATTGTAAACTTAAGATTTTCCTTATTGTGGCAAGAGAATGGGATGTAGGGCATTAACCAGTGTAATCAAAGGAATCCAACTACACTACCCTGGGGGTTTTACCCAAGGTTACCTCAAGTTACCTCAGACCAGTACCAATAACGGAAGAGGCAATCAGGTTTGTCATACTAAGAAGCAAGAGACATGGTTCCATCCATAAAAAATTCTTTATTTAACAATAGCAAGAATTAATAAAAGAGCCATTAAGCATACCATCCACACATACATTAAAAAGGGGCAGGGGAATTATTCAGAGCTGAGGCTTAACAGTGGAGGAGGAGAAGGAGAGGCATCCAGAAGAGAGTCACCCCGCATCACACATGCCCACACACACACACACACACACACACATACACACACAATGGTGAAGTGTAAAGAGTTAAGATTTAGGCTATTTTTATATGTTTTATATATTATCACTTTATTATAACACCAGTATACTCTCAATTCAAAAAGATAATCTGGTCTACATGTAATTGTCTAGTCCTTAAATATAAGATGATCCCCACTTTTTCAAACGTAACCTCCAGAATAAAATATCATATGTTTGGGTCAACATGGTATTTATGTATAGAGTTTATAGCAGGGTTCCTATCAGTCTGATCTCTACCAGAGGAATATGATTTGTACCAGCTGTAAACAGAATCATTAAAACCCATGGAAAGCAGCTTATAACAAAATTGTATCAAAACCTCTGGAGAGCGCTCCTTCATGGGTTAAACACCAACACCTTTATGAAAGAGGAAGTAGCAAAAAATGAAGTGAAACTGGGTGGCACTTCCCAAAAGCATCTGAAGGTTACAATGATCTTAGCTCATACGGTTTACAGAAATCTGAAAGCTTTACTTCAGCTGGACTTATTTTTGTATTTGGCTAATGGCTGGAACAGCACTCTTTGTTCACAGACTTTGTTCTTACAATTTCTCTACTTTTTTAAGGTGACACAGAGCAATTCTCTCTCTCTCTCTCTCTCTCTCTCTCTCTCTCTCTCTCTCTCTCTCTCTCTCTCTCTCTCTCTCTCGCACCATTTCTCAGTCCAGAAGATGCATTGCAACACTTCTTGTCTATTTTAGTACAGAGTGGGGCATGGTGACATAACAGAATTTTAGAGACTTATCACAGCTCTATCAGGAAATCAGGAAAATCAATATTTATATTATTCATCAATTTCTATATTTGTTTTTAGTCTGTTCTTATGAGCAAGCCACAGCGGTTCTCCTGTGCACCTCAATGCAATAGACATTTGGTGAAACAGCACTTCTTGCCAATCAGTTAACTTCAAGTACAGAATGTGCATCTGTGGCTAACTGTAGGAGTGGAAACTAGGCTTGTGCACACAGCAGCATTAAAAATCTGACACAAAGAATCTTTATGGATATTTCTGTCAGTTTGCATGACATCATCATATTTGGTTATAAAAAAAAAAAATTATGGGATTTAAAAAACAATCCATTGTGTTTGAGTAACCTCCTTCTCCAGGTCTCCAACCTGGAGAAGGAGCTTCAATCAAGACCTCTGACTGAGAAGGAAAGGTACTGCTTTCTCACTTACTGCATTCACAGATTTTGAAAAACACACATATTCACTTTCTTGCCACGATTTAGATGAGAAAATTGATACCACTCTCATGTTATGGCAAATATGAAGCCATCAGCCAGCAGTCAATAATTTTTCCATGATGACAGGGTTTCAGGGCGGAGATTAAACTGTTGTAATTTTTGCTGTAGGACTGTTAATATGGCTTTTTATTAAGTTTTAAAAATTTTCAGGTGAGAAAGTAACCATTTAGATTCCCAATATGTGGTCAGTTTTTCCAAATAACACTTACTTCAGAAGAGAGGATCTGCATGTGATGGTCGCATCTACTGCCACACAGTTGATTAGATGCCTTCTTGTGCATATCCCTATACTTTACACTTTATTTTGTTTACTTTGGTGTATTGACCTTATGCAAACAGATAAATGACATGACACATAACTCTTGTTTCATAGATCATACTCATAGTTCATTGAGTATTTTTGACAATGCATTAGTTCTATTTGTAGCACACATATTTAGTTAATTTTGTTCAGTCAACAGTTTTCTGAATTGTCTCTTTTGTCTCAGATGTTTCAAATGGTCTGATCAGCCAGTAGGTCAGTTAAGTCTGTTCAGTTTATGTTAAGTTATTATAGCCTGTGTTAGTTGTTTTTAGTTGGCCTCTTTTATGGGCCCTGAATCTTTGAACTACCTGTGACTCATGCCTGCCAGCTCGGTCCCTCACATAACCCCTCGTAAAACCTCATTGTGTCATTTTTTCACTCCAGTTTTTGTATGGATTAAACATGATAGAACGTGTGAATCAGTGAGGTTGATTTTGTTACTTACAGAAAAGCATTTCTGCAAAGATTAATGAAAAGCCCTCCAACAGCTGTGTATATAGAACACCAGGAACCTGCCTTGATACATTCAAGTACATACTGGCCACAACAGTAGGTTACAGCCAGTATGTACTGGCCATCAGGCGAACTGGGACAAATCCCAGTGGGCTGTCAAAAAACACATTTTTGGACCGTCAAAACATATCCATTTATACCGGCCCTCTCTGTGTGCCTGTCATTCAGGGTGTGCACGAGAGTGTGCTGCATGCCTGTGACAGGCCATATTCAGACCAAATCAGGCTTTGCGGTGCACCACTGCAGGTTTGAGCTGACGTGTGTGGGCATGTTTGTGCTCTACAACATAACCGCTGTGAAACAATCAGAAAATAACGTTTTATTGATCTGATTCACTGGCTTTCTTGCTACTACTGCTCCCTCTCTTCATTCACTCTCTAGCTCACTTGACCACAGCTGCTCTCTCTTTCTCGCTTGCTGGTTCTGGCAGCTCTCTCTCTCTTTTTCTCTTGTCTTTTTTAAAATGAGGTGGGAAACTGACAAAAAAGTCTAACATTATCAAACAAAGAGAAATTTCCTCCCCTCGTCCTAGTAACATCTTTGTACTCAGGCAATAACAGCCGAGTGCCCCCCTTTATGCTCACTGTCAGGAGGGGGAGACAAAAGTCCTGTTTAAAAAGTTTATATTATTTGTAATTGGCTAATCACTTATCAAGTGAAAATTATGATCAATGATGCTGAAATAGAAAGAGTGTATGAAAATACATTTCTGGACGTGACAATTGATCATAAATTATGATGGAAACCACACAAATAATGTAAAAAAATGTCTAAAATCATTGCAATATTATAAAAAACTAAAGATATATTGAATCAGAACTCACAATATATACTGTATTGTTCTCTCATAGTTCCATACATTACCTACTGTGTGGAGATATGGGGAAATACATACAAAACCGACATTAACCCAATTTTCATGCCACAGAAGAGAGCTATAAGAATTGTAAATCAATCAATTACTATCAACCAACCAACGCACTATTTATTAACTTACATACTTTAATATTTTGTGATCTAGTTGATCTTAAAACTGCACAGATAATGTACATAGCACAACATAGTTTACTTCCTAAATGTACTCAGAGGTTGTTTGAAATTAGAGAGAGCCAGTATGAATTAGCCAGTATGAATTTAGGGGAATAGGTATATTTAAAAAACAAGGGTAAGGACAAATATAAAAAAAAAATAGATGTATATCTGTCAAAGGGGTTAACTTGTGGAATAGTTGTGACAAGGAATTAAGAATGTGTAGTTCATTTAAAAAATGTTTAAAAATAAGGTGATAAACAAATATAAAACTAAGGTATGATCATTATTGTGTATGAAATGTTTGGAATGTTTGGAAAGAATATGTTATGTAAAAAGGGTAGGTATAATAAGCTAAAAAAGCTGGTTCCAGAAGTGTATTTCCCCATTCTGTATTCCCATTTCAAAGTTTTTTTTAAAAACCTCTTCAACATAGAAATTCAGGAATCTCCCGGATAATGTAACGATCCTATAGGTTTATATTCTGACCACCAGTTTCAATTGTTTCAACTTTGTTTCTGAGAAATCATGTTTTGTCTGTGACTTTGGCATGGCGCACAGCTAAGAATACTACAACACTCACAACCCTTGCTATGGAGAAGAAGCCATGGGCACGAATCAGAGAGTAATGAATTCAAATTAAAAGTAATCTGATTCACTCTGTAGATTGTAAAATCAGTTTTCTCAACATTGTAATTTTTAGCTTCTGCCCACCATAGGCGGCACACATGATTGAATTTAAAGCCCAGTGATTGGCTTTTTCTTGCTGAAATGCACATTGGGAGTCACAGGTAACTTCTACACAAAAACTTTGATGTACACAGTCTTATACCTTTGACTTTTTTCTAAAGAACCAGATAGTTGTCCATCTTTTGTACTGATGATTTAACCTCAAGAGTTTCATGCCGATTCAAGCCATAGAGGTGCTCAAACTGTGACTCATGTAACATTGTCTATGGGAAAAATGAATTTTTATTTCCGGAACCAGGGGGGCATGAAATCTGATAGACCTGAAAGCTGACTTCACATCCCTATGCACTGCCTCTGTAAATTGTTACTAAGGTTCCATTTTATTTCAGCAAGAAGAGACCATGGTAACGCCTGTAGAGCTGCTGGGAACTTTGGAATATTTGACAGATGAAGAGTTTAAAAAGTTCAAATGGTTCCTGCAGCAGGCTGATGTCTTGGAGGGCTTCCCAGCTATCCAAAGGAGCCAGCTGGAGAACACAGACAGGTTGGACACAGTTGATCAGATCGTAGAGACCTACAACAAAAACGCAGTGGAGGTGACCATAATGGTTTTGAAGAGGATAAAAAAAAATGGCTTGGTGCAGCATTTATCAAATATCAACTCAACATCCAAAGGTAAGTAGGGGAAAAACAAATAAATGCATACCCAACAGCTAAATGAACAGGCGAATAGGTAAGATAGAGTTGGAAATGTGTTTGTGTCCATTCATCTGGAAATGTTTGCATTACTCTTCTTACAATAGCATATTTACATTAATGTCATCTGTTGTTTGTTCCCTTAGAGACTCTCACTGATTGCCAACGCAAACTAAAATCCAACCTCAGGAGAAGGTTTCAGCATTCGTTTGAGCAAGCCACAAAATCTGGAAAGCAGATATTGATGAATGATATCAACACTGAGCTCTATATAATGGAGGAAACGTCTCAAAAGGTCAACATAACACAGGAGATCAGCCAAACTGCAACAGCATCCAGCATAACAGTTAATCTGGAACAGACTATCAGTATAGAGGACTTCTTTAAACCCATGCCAGGTCAAGATGAATCAGTCAGAACATTAATGACAAAAGGAGTGTCTGGTATTGGGAAAACAGTCTTGACACAGAAGTTTGTTCGGGATTGGGCTGAAGACAAAGTTGACAACAATATACAGTTCCTGTTTCCATTCACTTTCCGAGAGTTGAATTTGCTTAAAGACAGAAAATACAGCTGGGTGGAACTTCTCCATCACTTCTATGCTGATACCAAAGAAGTAGAAAACTTTGATAAACTCCAGATTGTATTTATATTTGATGGTCTGGATGAGTTTCAACTTTCTCTTGACTTCCACAATAACGAAATCCTGACTGATGTCACTGAGTCAGCCTCAGTGGATGTGCTGCTAACAAACCTCATCATGGGTAAGTTGTTTCCTTCTGCTCATCTCTGGATAACAACAACACCTGAGGCAGCCAGTCAAATCCCTCCAGAGTACATTCACATGGTGACAGAGATGAGAGGGTTCACGGATTCAGAGAAGGAGGAGTACTTCAGGAAGAGATTCAGAAATAAGGAGCTGACCAGCAGAATTATCACCCACATCAGGGCTTCGCGAACCCTCCACATCATGTGCCACATCCCAGTTTTCTGCTGGATCACTGCTTCAGTTCTGGAGAACGTGTTGAAAACCAGTGACAAAGGGGAGCTGCCCAAGACCCTGACTGAGATGTACACACACTTCCTGGTGGTTAACTCCAAACTAGCAAATGTCAAATACCAAGAAGGAGCTGAGACAGATCCACCGTGGAACACCAAGACCAGCAAGATGATTCTCGCTCTGGGAAAACTGGCTTTTGAACAGCTTCAGAAAGGCAACCTGATCTTCTATGAAGCAGATCTTCTAGAGTGTGGCATTGATATTAGAGCAGCCTCGGTGTACTCAGAAGTTTTCACACAGATCTTTAAAAAGGAGCGTGCACTAAACCAGGACCAACTTTTCTCCTTTGTCCATTTAAGCTGTCAGGTGTTTCTGGCTGCTGTTCATGTCATTGTGTCATTCGTCAACTCTGGTGTCAACCTCTTGTCGGAGGAACAATCACCCTCCCTCATCACAGACAGATCAGTAAAACATCTCTACCAGAGTGCAATTGACAAGGCTTTACAGAGTCCAAATGGACACTTGGACTTGTTCCTTCGCTTCCTCATGGGCCTTTCACTGAAGACCAATCAAGCTGTTCTTCAAGACCTATTGAAACAATCAGGGAGTAGCTTACAGAGCAATCAGGAAACAGTCCAGTACATCAAAAAGAGGATTGAGGAGAATCCCTCTCCAGAGAGATGCATCAATCTGTTCCACTGTCTAAATGACATGAACGATCATTCTTTAGTGGAGGAGATCCAACAGTACCTGAGTTCAAGAAGTCTCTCCACATACAAACTCTCTCCTACCCAATGGTCAGATCTGGTCTTCATCCTATTATCATCAGTGAATGAGTTGGACGTGTTTGACCTGAAGAAATTCTCAGCTTCAGAGGAAGGTCTTCTGAAGTTGCTGCCAGTAGTTCAAGCCTCCAAGATATCTCTGTGGGTGCACAAATTATTTTACATATTAAAAACTGTGGATGTTATATTTTGAGGTTTTTGTTCATCCTTTGTTTGGCATTTTAAGGTTAAGTGGCTGTATGCTGTCTGAGAGAAGCTGTAAAGCTCTGGCCTCAGTTCTCAGTTCCCTGTCCTCTAATCTGAGAGAGCTCGACCTGAGTTACAACAGCATGACGAATGCAGGGGTCCAGGAGCTTACATGTGGCTTGAAGAATCCACAATGTAGACTGAAAACTCTCAGGTCAGCATGCTTTATTTAAGTATCATTAAATACCACTTTGACTACATTTTACATTTTTGTGTTTATTACTACTGCTTACCCTTTTTTCTACTGAGGCAATGGAAATCTTACTTTTAATGAATATGCCCATACATTATAGACTTTTAGCCACAATAGCAGTGTGGCTCCTGGGATAGCAGGTTGGTTGGTTGGTCCACAACACTGGTCCACATTGAAATATCTGGAATTTGGTATTGGATGGATTGTCATGAAATATCCAACACTCTAGGTCCTCAGAGAAGGAATCCTGATGAGTATGGTGAAATCCCTAGCTTTTCATCTCAAGCAACTAGCAGGTCAACATTTTTAATTATCCAGTAAAGTATTTCAACATATCCTGGATGAATTAGCGCAAAGTTTGGTAAAGACATTCGTGGTTCTGAAATGATCTATACTAATGACTTTGTTGAACCTTTCCTTAAGTGCCAAATTTTTGGTTCAGATTGAAATATTTTAACAACTACTGGATGGATTGCCATGAAATTTTGTACAGCCATCCATGTTCCCTCCAGGATCAACTGTAATAAATTTAGTTATATATTGACCTCAATTAGCGCCATCATTAGGTCAAAATTGCAATTTGCAAATTTGTCCAAAACTTAATATATACATACACCTACATATATTAACTGGACACTGTCCTGTACAAGCATGGTCTGATCTGGTGGATGCTGAGCAGCTCTGCTGCAGCATGTACCTTGCTTAAGGACACCTCAGTGATGGTAGTGATGGAGGGGCATGTGCTGCTCATTCACTTCTCATGTGCTATATCATAAAAATAAAGATGGAAGGAATAATAAATAAATAGGAAATTATTTTTTTTTAAAAGAATGATATAAAGGAACTACTGCGACTAGAGGGAATCAAAATTCAGTCAAATCAAAAGTCATACTGTGTTTATCAAAACTTATTTTTACAGTATTCGTCCATCCTCATCATTTATTCTTCTTTAGGCTGATTGGCTGTGATCTGCCATCCGTTAGCTGTAAAGCTTTGTCTTCAGCTGTCAGTTCTCAGTCCTTCAGTCTTAGAGAGCTGGATTTGACAAACAACAACCTGCAGGACTCAGGAGTGAAGCTGCTTTCTGTTGGATTGCAGAGTCCACACTGCAGACTTGAAACTCTCAGGTGAGTCGGCCGTATGACTAACCATCTCAAACCTTTTCATTCAAAAAGTTGCTCAACACTAAATGAAAATCTTGTTTTTGCTAACACAGACATTTTATTTTTTAGGTTGATTGGTTGTGCGCTGACGTGGAAAGGTTGTGATGCTGTGGCCTTTTTTCTTAGTTCCCCGTCCTCCAGTCTGAGACAGCTTGACCTTTGTAATAATAACCTGCAGGACCCTGGAGTGATGGTGCTCAGTGCTGGGCTGGAGAGTCCACACAGTAAACTTGAAACTCTCAGGTTAGACAATTCCCTCTTATTGTTACTGTCCCTTCACTGAAGCTCAACAGGGAAACACTGTTGGAGGAAACAAAAAGAGTGACTTTTGTACTAAAAATACTGTAACTTTGCAAGATTTCCACTTGATCTGACTAAATTTGACTGCTGAAACCTCATATTAGTTTAAGATAAACTATTAAATACATTTTTACAAAAAACAAGGACTGTAGATTTTGTCCCCCACTTACACTGAGAGCAGATTGGGAAGGGATCTTTAAATGGTCATTATTATTATTATTATTATTATTATTATTGTTGTTGTTGTTGTTACAGCAAGCTAAACTGGTTTCAGTGATTATTTTGGCAGCTGACTGTTTTAAGACAGACTTGAAAAATTGTGAACCAGTCCTTTAATGGTATTCTTACAGATCTTCAGTGTTTAGATTAAGTAGCTTGTGAAAAATGTGGCCAAAAGTCAGAAGGCTGCACCAATTATTTCAATGTGACAGATACATATTAAATTAACATTGCATATCTTCTCCTGCTGTGTAAATAAAGGATTGGATGTGTGATGGGCAGGTATCCAATTGTAAATTACTCAGATCCAGATCAGGGCCAGATATTATCCAGACATCCAAAATTAGAATCAATTAATAAATTAACACTTAAAAAAGGTATTCTAAGTTAATTGATTAAATTTTAGTTTAAACTATGAGTTATAAAACTCCCCCAAAAAAATCAATAAAAAAGATAATTAAATTAACCGTTGAATAATTCTATTACTGTACTTACTATGTCTTTACATTAATGAATCAATCGAACTTTCAAATGAAATTGTACTTTTTAAAAAAGGGTTTTGTTCTTTCAACATTTAACATTTACAGTTTTCATTTCATGATCACTTTACTTTTAAAGATGACTCTCTTTACTTTAAAGACATGTAAGCAGTATGTGACCTAAAAAGTCCATCTTTATACTCAGGAATTGAGTGTGAAAAGAGATTACTTTTTATATTTGTTTTATAATTAATTCTTCCTCAGGCTACGTGGCTGTAACCTGTTGGAAAAAAGCTGTGAAGCTCTGGCCTCAGTTCTCTCTTCCCAGACCTCCAGCTTGAGAGAGCTGGACTTGGGTAACAACGATTTGCAGGATTCAGGAGTGACGTTCCTCTCTGCTGGACTGGACAGTCCACATTGTAACCCGGAAACTCTCAGGTCAGCTGAGTGATATATTTGGTACTTTTAGAGACATTTTTATCTTTTAAGGAATTTAAAATTAAAGTTTGAACAATTATTGGCCATACAACATGAGCTTGTGTTTGTCATCAACATTAATTATTCCTCAGACTGACTGGATGTAAGCTGTTGGAGAGAAGCTGTGAAGCTCTGGCCTCAGCTCTCAGCTCCCACACCTCTAGTCTGAGAGAGCTGGAACTGAGTAACAACGACCTTCAGGATTCAGGAGTGAAGCTGCTCTCTCCTGGACTTGAGAGTCCTGAATGTAGACTGAAAACTCTCAGGTCAGAACAAATGCCCATCTAAATGCTCTCTCAAACACACTTTCACATCAGGGACAAGATTCTAAACCTGTGTGGGATCTCACAGTGACTTGAAACCAGTTGTAGCAACGATTGTTGGCAATACCTCCTCCTTTATTGTTTTAACTTCATGGTCAAAATAATAAATAATCAAGTGTGCATCAATTTTTGCAGGTTGTCAGGCTGCCAGGTCACAGAGGAGGGCTGTGCTTCTCTGGCCTCAGCTCTGAACTCCAATCCTTCCCATCTGAGAGAGCTGGATCTCAGCTACAATCATCCAGGAGACTCAGGAGAGAAACTGCTCTCTTCTGGACTGCAGAATCCAAACTGGAGACTGGACACTCTCAGGTATGGCTCATAGAGCGCTTACACCTAGTGGAACCTTGGTGGCAGTGAAATATTAAAGGATCGTTCTCTTTACAACAACTTGGGCTTAAAAACAATTTTAGATTAGAAAAAAGAGTGGAAACCACTAATCAAACTTTAAAGGAGAAAACTATCGTGAGTACAATGTTATCATAAGTGATACAGTTTAAATGTCAACTTTGACTAAATAAAATTACTAAAATAAGAAACAAGTTGTAATGCTAAAATTTAGCATAGATTGTGGATAATAATTCCTAATGAAAGCTATTTCATGCTCCTACTTTCACAGTCAAAGAGAATATGCTTTTCAGACTATGTTTATTCTTTCAGAGTGAATCATGGTGGAGTGCAGAGGTTAAAATCTGGTCTGTGGAAGTGTAAGTATTTTATTTTATTAATGAGAACAAAGCAGCTTCCATGTTGTATGGACTTACCCTAAAAATAGACCAAGTAAATATTGTGCATATACACATATGATGTACAGTATGTATATTGTGTCACATGATTACATTCATATTTTTTAGGGCCCGAGCCGAAAGGGTGAAGGCCCTATTGTATTTTGTGTGTTTGTTTCTTTCTTCTTGCTTTATTATTCCGCCACTTAAACCCTAAATTTGACCCCCTAAACATGCTCAAAAACTCACCAAATTTGGCATGCACTTCAGGTCTGGTAAAAAATTTGATAAAATGTAAAATTAACCCCCAAAGTGCCAAAATGTGCTCTCTAGCGCCACCTATGTAACTAAAATGGGCACCACGGCCTGTAGGAATGTCGTAGAGAGATCAAACCAAAACTCAATTATTTGTCTCATCAAGACCTACAAATCATACACTGACACCCCTGGCCTAAATCCAACAGGAAGTCCGCAATTAACCTTTCTAAATAAGACTTTGCCTCAATTTTGGCCCCCAAACAAATGCTATCTCCTCCGAGGGCATTAATGGTATCGGCTTCAAACTTCAATAGATGACTTATGACAATGTGCTGAAAAAATATTGTTAAAAACTTGAATGTAGTGTAGTGTAGTAACTCGAATGGTTTGGATTTTATAAGCCCTGAAAGTTGCAGTGCCACATCACATCAAATGTACCCCTTACAATGTAAAACAATGGGGGAGGCATGGACTTTGTGTCAAACAGAGGTTTCTGACATCTAAATTATAAGTCTGATCACTTTCAAACCTGTATCAATGGATTCGCCACAAAATTTCCTACTATAACATGATTTTTAATGTAGGATTTGGCCAAAGTAATGGGATTTATGTGGAGATTTCACCAGAAGTGTACTCCTCTCCAACTGCTCCTCGTTATGTGACTCCCTCAGTGCTGTGAAATATTCCACAATACACACTCATTATAAAATAACAGGAACAGCAACAAATGACTTTAAAACTCAGACTCTAATATCTCAAAAACAGTAAAAGATAGAAAAAACATGTAAATTCAAGATTTGTAGGTCAAAGTCTCGTGACTCATTTAAAGTTCAAATGAAATCTGTACCTAAAACTATGTGGAAGCACTAAATGTTCAAAAAGGTGTGGGTTCGCTCACACTCTCCATTCAAATATATGAGTATTTTTCTGTGTCCAGCTGCAGTTACTTATTGTCTCTATACACCTGATAGTACACATTTCAATCAAACTTTGACCAGGTCATGTGGGTTATTTCTAAAAATAGACTTGATGAAAATTAGGAAATTAATTTGTTTTACACACAAAATTTACTAATTGAAATTCAAATGAATGGGCCCAAAACTTGCATACTTTTGATGACACAGGTGTGAGCAAGATAGACATGTCTCACCCTGCAGAAAATTCTCATGCTCACACCGTAAAGATTTGATGCTTCGCCACGTCAGAGGAAGTTGCTATAACTTTATTGTAAATACTCCAGTCTGCACCAAACTTTACATGTTTGATAAGACTCCCGGCCTGAACACGTCTGCATGACAATATTCTATCGATGATGCAAACTGGCTGAATAGTGCCCCCTATGAAATTTCAGCGAAGCAGCTCCAGCAATGGGCAAAACAGTGGACAAAGGAAGTGATGTTTATCTCTCCTTCTTGCACTGTTTGAAAACAGCCCAGGTCTGAAGACATCTACATGCCCGTGACAGAAGCCCTTTGATTGCGCCGCGGCCGGACATGCGCGGAGGTGCGAGGGCCCATTCATCGCTGCTTGCAGCTTTAATTAAATATTATATTTACATTATATTTTGTGTATGGACTGTTACAACCAATTATTAGTATATAGTTACTGTACATATATTACAAATATGTATATATATATATATGCATGTCAAAACATATATAAAGCTGTAAGGTAAAGCACCACTCATGCCTCAATGTTAAAATGCTTTTTAGCTTAAATTCATTATAGTATATCATATTTCAGGTGATAAGACTTGATACATTACATGCATACAGTATCTGAGCTGAAGAAGACATGGTAACTGCAACAGCAAGCTACCCAATGTTGAAATGTGTCTAATTAAATTTACTCAAGTACTGTACTTAAATATAATTATGAGGTACTTGTACTTTACTTGAGTATTTCCACTTTATGCTGCTTGATACATTTACTTCACTACAATTCAGAGGGAATTATTCCCCTCTATTCTTTTCATATGTTCTTATAGCATTGTTTGAGACCCGAATAGTTAAATTCTCAAATATTTCACAAAAAAGCAAAGTTGAGACCCCTTTGTTGGGACCAACTGACCTAACCTCCATACACTCTAGGCCACTTACACATTGATTCATCTGTATAAACTATGTACTTTATTAAACATATTTATTACAGGTTTCTTTTTTTTTTTTTTTTTAAAGTACTTTTACTTTTAATACTTTACATCAATGTATACATTTACTTAAGTAGGATTTCAAATGCAGAAATTTTCCTTATAATTCAGTATTTTTACATTGTGGTATTTCTACTTTTACTTATATAAAGGATCTGAGTACTTCTTCCACCACTGATCTTACAAAAGCACATTTTGCATGTAACCTTCTTTTCGTCTTTGGGGGTGAGAGTCTTTTGGAAGTGACTACTTTATGCCTGGTGATTCATTATTAGCCTATTCAGCATAGAAATCCTGTACATGCACAATATTCACAGAACATTAAAATACTAATTATAACTGCCAAGTTGTTAATGAATCAGCAAATGCTGACCATAGCAAGTATGTACTTCTGCTGTACTGTATCTTGTTCTGTCCATCAGATGCCTGTGAACTCACACTGGACCCAAACACAGCTCACAGAGAACTCATCCTGTCGGAGAACAACAGACAGGTGAAATTAGTGGAGGAGGAACAGCCATATCGATATCACCCAGAGAGATTTGATTCCTTCAAACAGCTGCTGTGTAGTAATGGACTGACTGGTCGCTGTTACTGGGAATTTCAGACAAATCTTCAATATAATGTGACAGTGGCTTACCGAGGAATCAGCAGAAGAGGAGATGGTAATGAGTGCAAGTTTGGAGGGAATGACAAGTCCTGGAGTCTACACTACAATGCCGGTTACTCTGCTTGGCACAATAACACAGAAACAAAGATATGTACCCCTAAAAACAACACCAGAAGAGTAGCAGTGTATCTGGACTGGCCTGCTGGCACTCTGTCCTTCTACACAGTCTCATCTGACACAGTGACTCACATCTACACCTTCTACTCCAGATTCACAGAACCCCTCTACCCTGGCTTTAGCTTTGAGGTTAGGCCTGTACCTGGGCTGACAGTATTGTGGTATGGTTCCTCAGTGTTTCTGCATCACATAGATGAGGAACAACTTCAGTCAGACATCTAGCGCAGAATTCAGAGGCTATCACAGGTGTAATTTCCTGTTAGTTTTAGTTTTCTCACTAAAATTCCTCTGAACAGTGTTCTGTCCAGCCACCAAACTTCCAGATGAGAGTTAGTTGTTGATGTCAGTTGATGTTGATTTGCTCATCTTGTTTGCCTTGTTTGCCCCGGGTTCCACTTGTCAGGCTACATGCCATTTGCCCTACTATCACATTGTTGGGGCTGGTTGGGGCTGTACCCTGCTTATTAGCTCCCTAATAGAGTTGTAGAGTGGGAGGAGCATCCTTGTCTCCAGGAATAAAAATCCCATTCCTTTTTCCCATAGAAAAATTTATTCCCATTCACTTTTCCCATGAACTGGGTCTCAGTTTGAGCGCTTCTACGGCTTCGATCAGTATGAAACTCTCCCAGTTAAATCATTATCACAAAAAATTAACAGCTGCATTAGAAAATATCTGGTTCTGTACAAAACTCGGTACATAAAGGGTAGAAGTTAAATATAGCTCTAAATGTGCATTTCAACAAGAAACAGCCAATC
Source organism: Thunnus thynnus (assembly GCF_963924715.1). NCBI lineage: Eukaryota > Metazoa > Chordata > Actinopteri > Scombriformes > Scombridae > Thunnus > Thunnus thynnus. The sequence goes on from NC_089533.1 coordinate 25,486,522, forward strand.
ACTGATCTTACAATTCTGTCATGTGTGTGGGCAGAAGCTTGGTTCAGTTTCTGGGTCACTTTTAAGTTAATTCAGCAACTATTGCATAGAGTTTTGTTTACAACTCCAACAACGTTTTGAATTCATTACCACTCTGATTTGCACCTTTCACTGGCTTCTTCTCCATGGCAATGGCAGCTCAGGCTCATGGATATTGTAGTATTCTTAGCGGTCCGCCATGCCAAAATCACAGACAAAACGTGATTTCTCAGAAACAAAGTTGAAATAATTGAAACTGGTGGTCATAATATAAACCTATAGGATCGTTACATTATCTGGGAGAGTCCTGAGTTTCTGTGTTAAGTAATATTGAGGAGGTCATTTAAAGTAAAATTTGAAATGGGTATATACAATGGGGAAAAACACTTCTGGAACCAGCGGCATCTCCCACTTCACAACTCTATGAAATTGTGTGTCGACGCCTAACAAACATGTTGAATGCAGTTACTTCCTCATAAAGTTTCCTGTAGGGAATAGGAAGGTTTCCTGCGTGTATAGGCTCCGTAGATTTCCTCAACAATGTAACTACACGATATGATCACAAGAACCGTGACTGGTCAACATGGGCTGCTTGTGATTTTTATATAGGAATAATACAATATTTGTTTTTTGACTTTCTTGAATCACAGAAGAAGACAGGAAGTAATGAAGGAGAGAAAGATGTATGATATGCAACAAATCAGAGTTTTTAGAGTGGACATGACATTATGAAAGTTGAAGAAAGACTCTTTTGAAGAATAGTCTTTTCTTTGACACGCATTTTGCAAAGATTTGATATGATACCTAACTATGTAATGTAAATATGCAGAATAATCCCATATTCTGTAGTAAAACAAGGCTGAACTTGTCACCGTTGCTGGTATCACAAAGTAAATGACAGAATTTACACACAGTTACTGTGGGGAATAAAATTAAATCTGATGCTGAACAATGAAAAAAAACCTATGAAATGTATACTGCATCGCCTGAGTGCTCACATACATGTACATTTGTACGTTTGTTTTTCTGCATTTATTGCCTTATTTTGTTTTTAATGCTGTCTGGTTAAGCCAAAGACAACAATACAGCTCCTAACTAACTATATAAATTAGGGATGCACGACATTGGATTTTTTTGCCGATATCCGATATTTCCAACTCATTGTGGCCCATTGCCCATGCCGATACCAATATATGCACATATTATTTTCCAGCTGGCTGAGGAGACTATTATGCATGCAATCATAGATTGTTCTAAGTATGATCAAGAAAGACAATATATGAAGGAAGAATTTAGGAAGACTGGATTCAGGAGCTCAGTATTAAAACTTTAATGAACTTGCCAAGTGGGTGGAGCAGTAGTTTTCTTTGAGTTTATTAGACAGACAGGATTAATGTGTAGGATTTAATCTTTGGTCCACACTCCGGAGCAGAAGGTGGCGGCAATGTACCTAATACGCTGGTTGCCAACCGCCATTATAAACCAAAAAGAAGAAGGTTAAGTTTTTTATTTTTCAAACAGAATGGTACATCCTGTCAGCCGAGGGATTTCTTATCTGTGCAGCCGAACACCACAGCACCTCGATGGACTGTGTCACCCTGACGGTCCCGGTGCTTCCTCCGCAGGCTCCACTTTACTCAGCTGCCCGTCAGACCCGCTGCTTCTTCCCACTTTAACCCGAAACAACAAATTGGGGCTTGGTGGTCCAGTTGGATCCACATGGAGAGCCGAGGCTGGGAGGCTAGCAGAGCATTAGCTGCAGCATGACCAGAGGGAAGCACAGCCAGCTAGCCTTCGCTAGCCTCCCAGCTAACGTTAGCCCTGGCTCTCTATGTGGAGCACCGAGCCCCAGTTTGTTATTCGGGTTAAAGTGGGAAGAAGCAGTGGGTCTGACAGGCAGCTTGAGTGAAGTGGAGCCTGCGGAGGAAGCACCGGGACAGTCCGACAAGGGAAGCACAGTCAGTTGGTGGAGGAGATGGCGGCATATCGGCCTCTCATAATCGGCAGAATTTGCCGATGCCGATATTTCATTTTAGAGCTTTTATCGGCCGATACCAATGACGTGCCGATAATATCGTGCATCACTAATATAGATAAACTTAAAAAACTGAAAACTATATTAAAAAATATTCCTGACTTCATTGTGCCCCCACCCCCCCACCTCTGAAACGAATACATGTCTGTGGCCCATTCTCCCTTTTGCATATTTCTGATTCATTCTTTTAAATATTTTACTCTTTTAATTACACAATCTGTTGAGTTTACTATGATCTTACTTACTCTAGTGTATTCACGTCCTTCTTATGGCTGGCTCTGACTATGTTGGTGCTCTAGGCAAGATTTTAGATTTGAGCCCCCTCAAAAGTGCAACAATAGTACCTCCAGTCCTAGAACTTCAAATATGAATTAAAACACAAAATGTGCAACATTGGTACCTCCAGCCCAGACAAAAATTCAAGTATAGGTCAAGGTGCCACTCGATGGGTGTTTGATGGCATTGCCTGAGGTAACATGAAATTTCTTGGCTGTCAGGCAAAAGCTGACTAACCAGTAAGGCTAAACAAACTAGATGAAAACCAAATGCAAGTCTGTCTTAAAACAATATTCAGGTGCCCAAATGAGCATTGAAATAGGTTATTATCACCATAATCATTCTTCCTGTTCATACTGACCATTAGAAGATCCCTTCATAATGCACTTACAATGGAAGTGTTGGGGGCCAAAATGCACAGTCCTCCTTCTGTGCAAAAATGTATTTAAAATTTTATCTGAAGCTAATATGAAGCTTCAACATCCAAATGAGTCAAATCAAGTAGATATCTTTCAATGTTACAGTCTTTTTAGTGCCAAAGTCCCTCTTTTTGTCACTATACTTCCACCACAGCTCAACAGGTAAACGCTGTCTGAGGAAACATAAAGAGGGAATTTGATGCTAAAAAGACTGTAAATGTGGCAGATATCCACTTGGTATGACTAACTCAGGCTGATGAAGCCTCATATAAGCTTCAGATCAACTTTTAAATGTATTTTTGCACAAAATGACTGTGTGGACATACTGTGGATTTTAGCCCTCATCATTTACATTGAAAGCGCATTCGAAGGGGATCTTTTAATAGCCAGTATGAACAGGAAGAATGATTACAGTGAGGAAAACCTCTTTCAGTGTTTCAAGTCATTTTATTCTCCCACATGCAACATAATGTATTGTAACATACATACAATACTATTATCTTTAATTTTCACAGACATTTCATAAACGAGTATACAAAACTGCTAAACTATTGACTAGATGGGCCATAATTATATTTAGACAGTTAAGACATTAAGTAAATAAATACCAAATGAAAAAAAAAAACATCTCACTTAACTATATGAATAGTGGGCAATGAAATAAGTATCCAAATAAATCAGTTTCTGATAGGCTAAATACATATTTGTTTATTAATTTAAATCTGGGTCATAATTGTATTCATAGACTAGACAGCTGAATAAATAATTTAATAAATTGGCAATGAAGTGAATTAATAATTGATTATATATATTAAGAAATTAAACAAATAAATATCAAATAAAAATACACCTCCCCTTAAATCAGGTTCATAAGTAGGTGATGAAATGAATAAAAATTAAGAAACATAAATAAATATAAATAAAAGTAAGAAAAATAAATATGTAAATAAATCAGTATCCACTGACATAGATAGGTTATTATAAAATTCTGTTCCAACTATGTGTTTTAATATATATTTTAAGGCTTTTTCATGGTGTGTTTATTCCTGGATGCTTGTTAAGCATTAGAGGGAGTAGAATATAATTTTTAAAATAATCATTTTAATTTACAGTCAGTACTCCAGTACAGCAGGTGGCGATATGCCTCTTTTTTTCTTTCTTTTTAGTATGTGTCCCGACTCATGTGAGCAGTTGATTATCTAAACAGTCATGGCGGAGAAAGGAGCAGAAACGTCCCCTAAACCAACATTAACAGCGGCAGAGAAACAGCTTATGCGCAGCAGACAGCAGCTAGACTACTGGAAGAAAAATGCCGCGCGGGTCCGCAGCAGAAACCTGATGACCGGCCTGGCTATCGGGGCGTTTGTGGTCGGCATGTGTATCCTTTATTAACCTATATCAGTATAAAGGAATTGACATATCTTCTGTAAGTCTTATTTCATTTACATGAGGTCTATATTGGCTTGTGGGGCTGATTAAAAAAGAAGAGAAAGAAAAATGCAAATAATTATTCTAAGCACACCAAGCAAATTTTAAATACTGTCACGTGTAGCGCTTGGACAATATGTAATTTATTATAAATGTGTATATTGGAATAAATTTATCTACAACTGATGATATTTTTTCTAATCAGTTTTAATATTGAAAACAGTGCGTGTCTTCTGTGGTTCATCAATTTATCACATTTATTGTCCACGAGGGAGCGCCAAAGTATTATCCATGCTGATGATATGATCTTGCACAATACAAACCTCAAAAAGTAAAAAGCAACAAATTGTTTGTCCATCAGCCTATAGTTTTGTCAGTGGCTCAGCAATTTCCTAAAACAGTTGCCTCTTCAGTTTTCAGCAAATGTTACTCAAACAGGAATAAATTCTGAATTTGTTGGGGATCATTTCTACCAGTTACTGATTGACAGGCTTCTTGGGATATACTTGTCTGTGCAAAATTCTTTTTCTTAACAGGTGAGTTCAAATTTTTTCGAGTCTGTCCTAAAACAATAGTGGTCAGGTATCATATATTATACTTTTTGAGTGGAAGTAATCTTTTTATGCACTAATATGTCCTTTTTCACAGTGTAAAAAGTGGCATTAATGCAACACTGGTCTTTTCCCACAATAATCTGGCGCCTGTTGGGTAATTTATTGTCATCCAAATGCAGCAAGGGCAAAGAATGAAATAACTTCCAGGTTGTCAGGTTAACAATCTCAGGGAGAGAGCAGAGCTGTATTCGGAAGTGATCATCTCTACACAAAACGATGTAAATCAGGTACACAGCTGTTTTGTGTCATCATGTTTTCCTTTAACCTGTAGTTGTCCAGTTAGCTACACCATCCTGTCCGTCAAACAGGAGAGGATAATGGAAGAGCTGGATGATGATGCCAGGATCCACATCATTAGAGGGCCACGGACTGGCGCCAACTCCTAAAGACACTGAACATGAACTGTCCTGTTCATGGCTCCTCACCACAGAGCTCTGGGGCATTACGTGTGACATCCATAGACTGTTTTCTGATTTATGTCTGCAGAGGAACCTACATATTACCTGCCACTCCAAGTGATATAAGGATGTTACCTTTTTTTTCATCAAATCTGTTGTCAAAATTGATGATATCTGAACTATCTTCTGCTGCTCTGAACATTCATGTTAACATATTTTGAATCTAGTGTAACCCTGAGATGAGGAGAAAAACCATAACACCAAACCCCATTCAAAAATCTTGCAATTTATTATCATTTAGCATGTTAGCAAAATTACAGTATGTACCTGATAAATCACCTAAAGCCTTTTACAGATATTTTAAAGGAGCCATTTCTTAATTTATTGAATTGATATCCAATCCATTAAGCTGTTCTAGTATCAATATCAGCTCTTCAGTAAATGCTCCTCTCTGTTCTCTGTGGTGTAATCTGGTGGAAATAACAGAAAAACCTATTCTAACATTTGAAATGTGTCTACTACTCGTCAGATTATGTGTGGTGTGATGAATTTAAGAGTAGTTTTTTAAGTTAATAAAAAATGGTGTAAATTTAAAAAATATAATATTTTGTGTTTTAACTGACAAGCAAGTTATCTCAGGAGACAGATTGGTCAATTGAGTTCAGTGTGATATTCTCTCAGTCTGAAAAATAAAATTAAGTATATGGGGTTTAACATGTACTGAACCTAAGTGAAATGGAAGCAGTGTTTATGAAGTCAGTGAATCTGTTTTCAAGTTGTTTATGTTCCAGAAAAGTGAAATATAATATTGTTAAGAATGCACAAGTTGAATCATTATTAGACTTGGAAAAACACAACTATGCTCCTCTAAAACATACCTTTATGGACAGGCCTGAAGCTCCCAGAGGTTTATTGAAGAGGAACTAAGGAACTTGCAGAGCCTTGAATCTTCCTTGAGATGAATGCAATAATCCATCACAGCAAGCAGTTAGGTCCTGAACAGAACAAATGTTTTAATGCAAGAAGTGAACAAATTCACATGATGCTTTTCAGTATGTCCATGTTTGTGTTCCAGATTTTATTTTACAAACCTCCTTGAATGCACCATTTAAGATTCCAGACATGTTTTAAGACATATAAACCTTAACACTATTAACATTAACAATTACATGTAAGACGATCCTTATCTTTTTTAAGAGAAATCCTTCTTATAACATTTTGTGCACTTCAGTTAGGATTGGGGAAAGTGCAAAATTGCTTAATAGAACTCTACCACATGCAGCCAGGCCAGGCAATTTATCAGTCAGTGACCAGTAGCTGAGATGGACATGGCAGACACACACCCAGTGTGTGTAATTGTTTGACCCTGAGGGTCATACCTAAAAACATTTGTCATGATTTTAATTATGTAGCTACAATAACTATGGCCTTTTTTGAAGTGATGTACCATAAATATTCTGGGGGAACTCATTCCCTTTCTTGTGAACACATGCTTTCTTAAGGTTAAACAAACATTTTGTCCATAGGTGTCCATCCAGGTGTACTGTTTGCCTCCTGATGTCAGAGGTGGTGGATGGTTTTTGCTTACTGTGATATTTGGTGGATTCCTGCTACCTCAGCCTACTCCATCTGATCTGTTTGAATCAGCCCAAGTCAGTGAGGAGGACACTCTTGGACTTTGGATTGACAAATGAGATCTTGTATATCCTGGAGTATTCTTGCTTACAGTACATCCTTGCTTACAGTACATGGTAAGACCTCAATCCTAAATATATTTGAGAGTAATTGGTGCTTTGGAGTGAGAATACTGACAGATCTGAATATGTTAACTCCAAGGAACACCAAAAACACAAACATAATTCAAGGAGATGAGCCTAATATTGTAACTATGGACATGCTTAAGGGCATGCTGGAACAATAGAAAGAACTATGATGAATTACTAAAAAGAGAAGAAGCCTCTGTTAGTGCTTTACTCAACTGATCCTGGATTCAACAAATAAGAGAGCTGACTCCCTGCTGACTGAGATTCAAGAGCTAAAGATCAGTCTGAAATACTCTCAAAAAGATATTGATGAAATAAAAGATGATCAATTATTCTGCTGAGGCTAAGGATCTCGTAAAACAGGTCCTTGAAATCAAATCAAAGCCATTGGATTCAAATGACTAATTTGAGAGGTTGGATTATCTGGAGAATCAAACCTGGAGGAACAATCTAGTCATTGAAGGCACCACAAAGCTCAAACTGGATGCACTACAGAGATAGAGCATGCACACAGGAATAGAAAATTTAGGGGTAATGCTGGGAAGCCAAGTTCAGTTGTGGTTAAGCTTTTACACTTTAAAGACAAACAATTTATGACAAAGGCAAGGGCTAATCTCAAGAGCACTTTGGTGTATATAAATGAAGACATTTCAGATCAACTGCACAAGAAGCATGCTGAACTGTTTTATTGTATTTGTTTGTTTATCAAATGGAAAATTAGATGAATGATTAACCTTGTCTCTTAATTTACCAAAGAAGGGTTTAAAAATTGTGCATCTCAATATATGCAGTCTTAAATATAAAGTTCATGAGGTGACTTCCTTACTTAAAAATGAGACTTTTCACACACTCACCATTTCAGAAACTCTCTTAGATCCATCAGTAGATGTAACTGAAATGGCTGTCAGGATATAGTGTTTTCGGAAATGACAGAATCAGCTATGGTGGTGATGGTGTGGCAATATATATCCAGAATAATATACATGTTAGAGGGCATCTTTTTACTTCAGCTATTGAGGCCCTATGGATTCAAATACATTTACCTCACACCAAACCATTTCTCTTAGGGTGTTGTTATAGACCACCAAGTGCAAATATTCAATACTTCGAATAAATATATGTATAATGCTACAGAAGGCTACAGACTGTGATAGAGAGATTTATTTTCTAGGTGACCTGAATATAGACTGGCTCTCAGCAACATGGTCATTGAAAAGAAAACTGAGTGATATTGCAAATGTATGCAACTGTGCAGGACAGAAATCAGCAACCTGTACTGACCACATCTTCACTAATGTGAAAGAAATGTTCTCAAAGGCTGTGTCATGTACAACTGGCCTCAGTGATCATGATTTGGTGGTAATTGTCAGGGAAGCCAAAGTTCAAGTTGTTTTCCAAAGATCTTCTAAATCTTTTTGTGAGAATGACTTCATTAGGGACATAAATAAGGTACATTGGGATAAAGTGTGCGCAATAAATAATGTGGACACAGCACACAGCAAACTATTTACAAAAATGTTTTTAGCAGTGGCTGATAAACATACCCCCATTAGGAAATTCACAGTTAGAAAAAGAAAAGCACCTTGGATTGATGAGGAACTGAAAGCCTTGATGGCCCAGAGGAATAAAATGAAAATGTGTCAATTAAGTCTGGCAATACAACGGATTGGAAGTCATACTGTTCAGTCAGAAACCAAGTGACAAAAATAAATAGGAAAAAGAAAACAAGGTATTATTAGGATATGATAAATTTAATTAAACATGATGGAAAGAAACTGGAAAACTCTAAATTATATAATGGGTAGATCTGGGGATAATACACCGTCCTTCATAGAGTCAGATGGCACCTTCATTACAAAACCTCAAGATATTGCTAACTATTTTAATGAATATTTTGTGGGAAAGATGAAGAAACTAAAAAAATGAAATAACAATTTCAGATAGCAATTTTTCAAAATTAATTGATGGCTATCTTTTGAAAAATAGATTGTGAATTTGATTTTCTGCCAGTTTAGCCCTATTGCATTACCCATATGCCATATTTTAAATTGAAGTTTACAGGAAGGTGTATGCCCCCTTTCATGGAAAGCTGCAAAAGTTATTCCTTTACCTCAAACAAGAAGTTCATATTTACAGGTGCTAATAACTGGCGTGGTTAGAGCTATAATTTTACTTATGTATGCATGTATGTGAAAGCATGTGTATACATTTATGTTCTTCATGTGGACCCCAGTTAGTGTAGCTGTTGCCTTGGTAACAACTAATGGGGATCCAAATAAACAGTAAACAGTCATATTGCTACATCCATACACACACACACATTATTTCAGAGAACAAGTCAAGGTGAGTGAGTGAAAAGACATCTGTTTGTCAAATACAGTGTTTTGTTTATCACTGACGCGTGGAGGTATTTGAATGTGTGGGTGTGTGGAAACACTCAAATCTGGCTTGTATGCAGGTATATCCAGATTTTAAAGACAAAATTGATTTGATTTAATTTATTGATTGGGCCAGTGTGCAGTTTTAAACATTAAAGATGCATTGCACCGGAGTTAGCTTGATGCTAATTTGCATCCGTAGTCCCCCACAATCAAAACATACAACAGCACAACAACAAACAGTACAAAGCAAAAAAAAAAACAAACAAACAAAATATGTTGTATAAAAATGTTGTAAAAATGTTGTATAAAAAATAAACACTGGTCACTCGGATGAACTATAAATATAAAAAGCCTTTCATAAGTGCTCAGTACATAAAACTGACCAGTGTGAATCTGGACACTCACTTTCAGAGAGCCCATACCAATAGACAGCCTAATTTCACACATCAGTAGGTTCCAGGATGGCAACATCAGCCTGTCAGGCAGTCACCACTTTGGTCCAGACTGAAATATCTTGACAACTACTGAATGGATTGCCAAGAAATTTTGTACTGGCATTCATTGTCCCCAGCAGATGAATCCTATTGACTTTGGTGATCATCTGATGTTTTCACATATCCAGGGAAATAACTCAACATCTGCAAGATGGATTGGCACAAAATTTCTGACAAATTCTGACATCACCATATCAGACCAATATTCTTTTTGCCTGCTTTCTTTGAGCCAATCAGTCCTTGGATGCTGTTGTCTAAATATCACTGTGATCCTGTCATTCTGCGTTTCAGACCTTCCACCACCCTCCTATCACCACCATTACCTTCAGGGTGTGTGAGGAGGTTCAACTGAATGAACTCTCACTTTACCACCACCAGATTAGATTTGAATCCTGTCCTATCTCCTAGCTTAATTGTCCTATGAAATGAAGACTTGCTTGACATTGGTTTCTTTCTCTGTTGCTAACCTCAATAGATATTGGTTTACACTATCAATTGATCTCTCCTTGTTACCTTGTTACCTTGTTACTGTAGTGATCCCCTTACTTTTTGCACCTCTAGAACCACTAGAATAGTTTTGATTCAATTGGAAATATTTCCTTAACTATTGGGTGGATTGGCATGAAATTTAGTACACGCATTCATGTTCCCCACAGGATGAATTGTGATGACTTTGGTAAAATTTTGACTTTGTATATTTGGTGATCCTAAGTATTGGACAAATTTAATAATGGCACTAGAGGAAAAGGCTCAATTGTATTTTTGTGTTTAGTACTAAATAAATGTTAGCATATGAATGAACCATTGCATATGCTGACTGTTCTGGCTGTCATAATACATACTGGTCATGCATGTTTATGGGTAAATGTATCATCATATGTAAAAGCTGATTCACAGAATGCCTGCATCACAACAGATGATGTTAATTCCAGGAAATAGAACAGATCATTACTATATGATCATAATTAAAAAGCCTGTGTTCTCTAGTTTCCTTAGTGTGACCAATAGTAACACATCCACAGAAGCACTCAAACCTCACATAGAGAATTATCTCTTCAAATATTATTCCAGTTGTGATTTTGAGTATGGTTAAAGTGGACAGCTTTTCCACCACAACATAATGAAATAGAACTTTTGCATTTGTTCATTAATTGTTTTTGGGCTGTCATTCCTTTCCAGTAATTAGTCTCCATTGTGAACTTGTACTGTATGCCAACAGACAGATTTACAAAGGAAAGGAAAGGAAGGAAGTAAAGGAATATTTTTTTCATCCACTGACTTGGTACCGTGACCTCTGACCTTTGATATTTATTATAATTTATCAGTTTTTATATTCTTTACTCTGTCATTTCGGCAGATCTGGTTCTCTATTGTTCGCTAAATGTGCTGTACTTCCAAACTATACAGTATAACAGCAAGTAGCATGGGGTAGTGGAAGGCCTATGCCTGTCTCAAAGGACTAAACAGCAAGTGCTAAGCTCTGCTTTGCATGGCTGCTGAAACACTGCAAGGATATGTCAGGAGAGGACAGGCAAGGTTAAAATGACTGGGGTTACGGGAAGAGAGAGAGAAAGAGAAGATGGGTGGCTTGCAACCTAGGTTAAAGGTGACAGGATTACTCTGCACATCAGCTAGCTTTTACACATTGTTGTGATTGGTCTAGTCTATCTTGGCTGTGATTGGTGCAGTCATGATGCTGTGGAGGCAGCCTGAGTCAGCAGGCCAAACAAGTATCTGACAGACTTGGACTGAGAAGCATCAGTAGATGAATACCCAGAGAAGCGACATCCAAGGTGAGTGCTACTGTAGAAACATGACTGGCAAGTTGGACAGAGCTAGGCGCTAACTGCTGGGGCAACGTGTTACACACACATTTTAGCCTGTTAATAACACATTGCCTGAACTTTAAATTGTTGCCATCCATTTTCCAAGGCAGCTTTTTGGAATGCAATAAGAAAATCAACCTGCCGAGACTTGAAATCTGCTTGAGATATCACACTGTTGAACAACTTGTTATCTTTATTTTCTTTATTGGCAATTTATTTTCTTTATTGGTAATTTATTGTCCTTATTGGTCATTTTCAAACTGTCATCCACTGCTGCTTGTCATTTGTAGAATAATTATTTACATCTCTTAAGTGTATATATACTGTGTATACATATAGTGCAATACCACAGTGTAAAACTTCTCATTTTCAAGCAAAAATCTGCCACTTAAAACATTACTGAAGAACGTAGTGTGTGGTAGAAGTGGTGTTAGCAGAAAAATTTAGTAAAAAATGAAATCACTCATTATGACGAACTGCATATTTCATATTCTTAATTATTGATACATTAACGCTTACAGCAATGCATTATTTATTTATGATTGCATTATATTTTCATTTCCAAGTTAAATGATGAAATGCTCCTTTATAACCCATCCTTTACAAAACACATATGGATAATTGGGTCTAATTAAAATGGATAATATATAATTAATAATGTTAAAATCTCTAACTAGTCTGTTTTACTTAGTTCCCAAAAATCTATCAATTGTTATGTAGAATCTGCAAAGTCACTAGTAAAAATAATGTGTTGGAGAAAAAATTAGTACAAGTTTTGAAATGGAAACACTAATTAAATGTGTGGTATTTAATTATTTAAAGGGTTAGTTCAAGTTTCTTTTTTAGTCAAATCTTGTCATTCAGATAGTTTTGGCTTTATGTGTCATAACTTTTTGGTATCATACTCTGAAACTTCCGCCTCCACAATAATACAACGGAGATGAATTGAACTTTGTTTTGTAGCATTCTAAGCCTTAAAACTGTAATTTGAAAGACTCAGAAGCAATGTTTTGTCTTTCAAATAGCACGTTCTCAGTGTCTCAATTATGTAATGTGATTGGCATTTCAGTGCAGCAGTTTAGGAATTCCTGTAAGCATTTATGAGCTGATAAAATGAAGATGATTTATACTCATTCAGTCCTCTGATCACAGAGCAAGTAAATTGTGAGTTTTAAAAGAGTACAAGTGAAGGGGCACAGGGGCTGATAGAATGGTTTAACCTTTTGAGACCCATTGGAACGAGCAGCCTTTGTCTGTCCCACTGACATGATGGTTGAGATCAGGGTGTTATCTCTAATTTGAGCAGTATAAGTAAACTATTACTGTTGGCTAAATAAATAGGAGTAATAGTAACATTAGTTAACTTTGAAATTTTGAAACATTAATCTCATTAAAAAAGTTAGATCAGGCTTCCAAAGAAGTAAACACAGAAAGGAGCAAGAAATAAAACATGAAGGAGTCTGATTATATTGTATATTTTGAGTATCATACAATATTATACAATTTCATAATGCCTGTAATGCACAGTGATTCTCGAATAATAACTTTAAAATATGACCAGTTTTATGATGGTGAAAAATGACTGCAACATTAAATAACTTACGAGTTGTTGTTAACATTACTTTCTGTTTTCTGATATTTTGATTGTGCCTTTTAGTCTCTAAAATTTTATTATACTACTTCTATGTTGCAACAGACTGGGCAAGAAATTTTTGGAAACTATAATTCACCTAAATCCTGCAATTAAAACATGATTCTGGTGAAGTCTCATTTGGATGTCTTTTATTAAGAATTACAGCAATCCTTTCTCAGTGTAGGAGTCAGAGTAAGATGCTTTCCACCTTTATCCGGGGTGTAATGAAGGCCTAGAAAACGTGGAAATAATGTTCTAAAAGCTCATAGTGAAAGCGTCAAACAGTAAGTACAGTATGTCGAGAAAAGACTTACTCATTACCCCAATAACCACTACAAATACATGTGTTTACTTGTTGATTCAGTTTTTTTTACAGGCACGACAATGGATGTATTAAAAGGGGAAGGGCTCTCACTGATTTTTGTTTGTTGCCACTGACTGTGACGCATAGCTTAGTAGTTTGCCAGCTGAGTGATTTAGTGGCTTAGTGTCGATTAGATTGGATAAGATTTTAAAAAAGTAAAGTAAAATGGTTGCACTTCTGCTGAAAAATAATAACAATCTATCTCTCTGCACAATAACAGCAGATTAGCTTGTAAAGCTACCAAGAACACTCAATAAAAAATGCTGAATGAAAACATGCATGTGACTGCAGGTATATGGAAACCCTCCTGTGGAAAACATGATGATGAAAATCTGGATTCTTATCCCCCTGCTGCTCCTGCTTTCACCTGGGTGTTGGGGTTGGTCAGGCCTGAGAACTGCGAAGTACATACATTACCGTGGCAAGTTTACCTGGAGCCAGGCACAGAGCTTCTGCAGGCAGCAACACACTGACCTGGTCACCATCAGAAATGAAATAGAGAATCTGGACTTTTTACCTGGCCAGGGCTGGTTGGGTTTGTACCGAGCTGATTCAACCTCTAAATGGAAATGGTCCAGAGGAGATGAGATCGCCAACTTCACCACCTGGAAGGGCAGTAAGTAAGGCTTGCTTGTAACTGAGTAAAGAATATCTAGATTAGTCCAGTAACTTCAGAATGATTTTGTAGATTACACCTGATTATTTTTTTCATCATACAGTGTTAATATCTGTGCTATCCACTTAGTAATCCTTTTTTTATTTTATATTATAAAAATGTAAAAAGAAAAAAAACAAAAACAAAAAAAAAAAAAAAAAAAAAAAAATCATTTTGCTGACAAAGAGACAAAAGTCAAGCTTATTTCTGATCCACCTTTGCCTGGTTACTCCACTGATTTAGTATTGCTCTCCTATAACATTGTCGGACTCATGAAGAACAGTTTACAAAAAAGAATCAAAATTGATGCAGGAGACCCAGAAATATCGTTATTCTTCTTCCTTGTCAAAACCTAGCACCTACATTACCCACAATGCTGCTCTCTCTGGAGCCAAAAATGTTTTATACAACTTTTTTTCACATATGCAGTAGTACTTCCAAACACCTGTAAACAGACTTTGATGTGTAAAATCAGTTTTCTTTTTAAAGCAGTTGTTGTGTTCCTCAGGCCACAGGTGATCCAAACACACACATCTGTTCTTCCACATTTGCCTGAACCATTAATTGTGTGTTTGGCATTCCTGCATAGAGGAAATAGTCCCCTATACGTTTCAGGCATGCCTGGTTATGCAACTCAGACATTCTGCTTTGTTTATTCAGTACACAGGACGCAAAATTTTGCTGTGTTTGCTGTCATTTTGGCACTTGTTAATTCCACTTCCTAACGCAGCATTTGGTGGATAAATGACAATTAGTGTTCCATTAACATATTAAAGATGGAGTGCGGACTTCTGTCTCCCCCTTCTGGCAGTGAGAGTAATTACAAAAACACTGTCAAAACACGATTACATTATAGGCTCTACCATTGCCTACTCCATCATTACTGTTGCAGCTGTAAAACAGTGGATAAATTGTTTTGAGCATCACACAACCCCCACGAAATGAATCAGAATTTGATCCATTTGGTCCAATAACAAGTCTAGAACAGCCACACGATTAAATTGTTTTATCCCCCCTCAAGTTGGCAGCAAGCTAACCGGAAGTTAGCTGGCAGAAGTCTGCAATCGTGCATTCATCCAGCCAGCACGGGAATGTCAAACCCAACACCAGATTAAAAACTCTGGCATAATGTGAAATACAGAGAGATTTATCTAGCAGTGATAGGCTTAATCAGCATTACGGCAAGGGTTTGAATGTAAAGGATGTTTATTTATATGTAAAAGTTCTGCACTGCAGGTTTATGGAAAGATTGAGAAAGTTTGCACTGACTTGAATATGGCTTTTTCAACATTTAAACAAAACCATGATCATTTCCATAAAGTGTTTGAATAGCCTAAACAGTATGTGGGATGGAGAATACGAATCCCGGTCTCTGGTTTAAAGCCCTGCTCTTTGTACACACAGTCATCCACCCAGACCACTGTCCTGTGATTTCTGTGAAGTGTGCAGTCGTCACAATTCTTGGATTGTAGAAAACCAAAACCTTGCTCATGAACATAGTCCCGGCAAGCAATTATGTTTCCTCCAAAATATTTTTCGCAAACCAAGTTAGCAGAATATGTAGACAGTTACCTCAGTGATGCCATGTATAGTGAGAAAGCTACAGACACATTTATTTAACTATGCTGTTAAAGTTGCCATGCTGCCGTCCTGCATAAGTGGAAGTTCTGGTAAATTAGTTTTCAAAAAAACAGATCAGGATTAAATACAGCCAAGCAACAAAAGTGGAAGATACTGTAAAGTTGTGAGCACAGACACTCTAAATGGCACAAGCTGGAATGAAAATGGGACATCTTTGCCTTAAACAGGATAAGATCAGAGTTCATGTTTGCCCTAAAATAACCTCAGAGCAGCACTTAAGCTAACCAACTGCCTATACCAAACAGTTTTAGCATAAAAATGGTTTGACTTTGGTTCAAATCTGGCTAGGGAACTACCTTGTCTCCATCTCTCTCTCCTCATTTCTTGTCAGTTACTGTCTCTATAAAGGCAAAAATACAAATACATTTTTTGTAATGTTTTAACTAGACATACAGTAAATGACGTAAATATCTGTAATGTGACTCCAGTCAAGCACTCCCATTTTTCATACCTCTTGCAGATGAACCAGACTTGGATGAAAACTGTGCTTATAAGAGGAAGTTTGACCACGCATGGCACAGCCATCCTTGTTCTTACACACATACTGTCATGTGTTATGACGAGAGGCTGGTTCTGGTGAAGGAGCAGAAGACATGGGAGGAGGCATTAGTTCACTGCAGGGCTCTGGAGGCAGTGGACCCAAATCAGCCAGCTGATTCCTACCGGAACCACCGCTACGACCTGGCCACCCTACTCACTCCAGATGACTACAACTTTGCACGAGAGAAAGTGCAAGAGGCTACCATTGATGAGGTAGGGTAGTTTTCTACAGTGTGTGCGTGTGTGTGTGTGTGTGTGTGTGTGTGTGTGTAACTGAGCTGCTCCTCCTCTGTGTTTATGTCTCTCTGCTAAATGTTGGCAGGTGTGGACGGGCCTGCGTTACCTGGCTGGTCAGTGGTTGTGGATAAGTGGAGAAGAAGTGCAGTACATGGATATTCATGGCTGCCCAAGTCAGAGGTTCTGTGGTGCCCTGGTGAAAAACGGCACTAGTTTCCTCAAGATAAGAAACTGCAAGCAAAGAAAGTACTTCTTCTGCTACAAGAAGCCTTAAACACATCTTTCTTAAGAAAATCTCATGCTTCAAAAAAGTTTGCTGTACTTCTTCCTCCCCAGTTTGTGTCTCATGTCTGTGATCATGGCAGGGGCACTAAATGTTTCCTTCCTTTCCTCTCCATGAAGCTTTACTATCAGTGTGAAGTTAGCTTGATATTGACCAGCAAGTGGATTGTCCTTTCAACTGTTTAATAACCTTGAAATAAAAGTGTGTTTGACTTATTTATGACTACTGAAAAAATCACACAGTTGCCTCTTTCAATATCTTAGAAATTATTTTCATGTGAATCAATATTTTCCCCTTTGTCTATAAACTGAAGTCAGAACAAAATCTAAATTTATGTAACATATAAACAAATATGTTCTCAAATATTGAGAAATTGGTTGCAAGACTGTCATTGATATAGTTGTACTTTTATCCGTAAGTATTTGAAGCTAGAAAAATATTCACGGACTATTCAACATCAAGTTACCATTTTAAATCTTACATTAAACTTTTACTTTCTTGCACAGAAACCTTGAAACTTCATGAATTATATCTTCAAATTAACGATATGTGTAATGTGGAAGGGATCTCTTGTAGTGATGAAACCACAGAGAATTATCGCCCAGTTCTGAAGTTTCCCCTCAGCTCAACAGAGATTTTTTTTAGCAACATTTAGCTTATTGTTTTGGTCTTCTGCCTTGTAAAATCTGTTCATACCAACCTTTTGTTCCAGCAGGCAGCTGCTGTTAGTGTACAATCTCTGAATCTTTACACTAACTGCACAGCACCAAGTGGAAGACAGAAAAATAAGTAGCTGGTGAACATAGTGGAGCATTTAGCAGCTAAAAAGCCAGATTTTTTCCTCAGGAGTTGGTGGAGACCAAAACAGAGCTAAAAGGGAGTGAATGATGAACTTACTTTCATGAGCTGGACACAAATACAACTCCACATGAAAGCTAATGTTTTTCTGTATCAGCTGGAAGCCTGAATAAACAAGTCTTTGCTAACAATAACAACTTCACAGAATGATGTCTTTTCAGCTTGTTCTGCAGCCACAAAGTAGCCACAAAAAACACAAAAAAAATCAGTGAATGTTGCTTTAAATATCCTATATAATAAATCCTCTAACAAGCAGAGTTGTTGAGTCTCTGAGCTTATTGACCAATAAAATGGGCTCAGTCAGGACTCTGTAGCTGATTGGCTGTATGTTGTATGATGAGAAGTTGACACATCCATTAGCTCTGTTAGCTCCGTTAGCTCTATTTCTGCTTTGGGCTGTTTTGAGCTGCTTTGTTTCTCAGAGTTACCTGATAAAACAGTGTTAGAAATCCCAGCATGCAAAGGCGTGTTCAGATTATAAAGGTTTTTTTTTTTAACATTACATGGCAAACATAATTAGAATGCTCAGTTCTTAGGCATTAAACTTTAAAATTGTAGTGGTAATCTTACAAAATGTAATGTGATTTGAGGGACCTCCTGTGTCAAAATCACTGTCAGGCACCTTTCCCTGTTTGTATGAACTGCTAAAATGCTGTTCCAAATGATCACAGAATTGTTTGGACTTTGGGGTTAAAAAATCATCCTTCTTTTTGTCAGAGCAGGGTGATTTTGGTTTCTCAGAGCAGCTGTGCCGAAACCATTTGGAAACTTTCCAGCATGGCCACAAGGGGGCGCCATGAAGCTTCAGGAAATTGTCCATTAGGGGGATGAGACACACTTCTTCTGCTTCAGACTGCTATGTCCTCCATGGAGATTTAATTACCTGCACCTTCAAGACACTGCCTCTCTGCAGGGATCAATGAAATGTTCTCTGAAAATGCTGGAATGAACCCTTAACTATCATTTGTTATTTACTTTGAGAAGAGATAATGTGTGTTTTTTACATGTCTGTATGTGTATTTAGATATATCAATATCATGGATTTTTCCCACAGATCTCTGGTGTTAAGTGAGCATTTCCGCCACATCTGACTTTGAGTCGAGAAGAGGAAAGAGAGGAAAATCAACATGAGCCTGAAAAAGGAACTTGGTATAGCACCCAGCCTGTGTGTGTGTGTGTGTGTGTGTGTGTGTGTGTGTGTGTTTCTAACTGTGTGTGCATTTGCCTACTTTGGTTTGGATGTAGAATAAAGCTAGAAATACAGAGTTGAGAGTTAAAAGTCAGCCATGCATGTGTGGAAAACCACGTTACTGAAAGTAGACTTCCCTGTGTGTGTGATTACTGCAACATAGAATTACATGAGGCTGGTCTGGGGTTGGATGGGTGTAGACAACTGAGGTCGACAACACATCGAGTTAAAACAGTGTGGAGTTTTAGCCAAGTGACCTGATTGGTCAGTCTTGCCCTAGCCATGCTCAGAACTCCCATAATGTACGGCTCTCCCGTTATGTGGTGACCAGGCTGCTTGTTAGCCAACTGTGCTGCTTTCTGCTTCACGACTGGAGAAAACAATACACGTGTATAACCAATGTGTAGAAGCAGTAACCCACTAGTGGGCGCTTTACATTGAGCTTGATCGAGAGCGAGATCCAGCTGCAGGACCCGGCTTTAAAGATACGCCCACTTACAGACATACATACTTTGTCTAACAGTGTCTTTTCAGGTCCAAACAATGCACACGGACAATAGAAGACACAGCTGTGAAACAACATATGCCTTGTAATTATGTAGCATTGCAATTTCAAATACAGATCACAAAGTCAGACAATTTATAAAAGGCTTTACTTTTACAGCATTAAGGAGAGAAAGAGACTTAAACATCTACATATGTACAAAGCACTAAGAACGTAGAACAACAACAAGCTGTTCCTCTGGTGATTTGATCCACAAATATGGAGGAGAGTAACTACATGATGTTTCAAATTGGAACACCAAGAAAACCAGTTTCAGATCATCTGTGTGGTCTCAAAGTTTCATATCTCACAAGCAGGACAGTACTCTCAAGGAGATCCATTAGTCCTAATATATTAATGCAAATTGTTTGCTACCATTTTTGAAAAGGTTTATTTATGCAAAATATATATGCTAATGAAGACTGATCAGGCTTCATGTAAGGAAGACATATGAGGTTAATACTAGACTTGACTAGAATTGATTACAAAGATTTGATAAGGCCTTTGACACTGATAACATGATTTCATTTTAAAGAAATTCTCTCCTTTATGCCATAAGAACAAAGTATTGATCTATTGTTTTTCACATAATGTGTGTATAAAAAAGATATTAATAATAATGCTTTTTGAAAAAGTGCTGAGTAATGTTTACCCAAAACTCCATGAGGTTTCTCATGGTACTTCTTTAAGATTTAACATTTCTGAAATGAGACGTCCTGGTAGCCTGTTGGTTAAGAAGCATACTGTGACTGCGTATGTACCCAGTTCAATTTCAAGCAGGGGACCTTGCATGCCATGCCTCTTTCTCTCTCCTCATGTCCCCTGTCCATCTTCACTATCAATAGAGGCTAAAATGCCAAATTTTCTGTTTTTTTCTAGTTATGGAAGTCATGACTATTGATTTAAAGGTGGCAGATTTCATGGGGATCTCAATATGTTGGAAAGAATTTAGATCAAGTAAAATAAGTTAGAAGGCGGTAAGATGTTGAAAAAAATTCTGTGGAATAACCCCTTAAAGATACTGTTAGTTACTTTGGTGTAATTGTAAGGATAGATGAAATGACAAAGAAATATTTAGAATTACAATCTACATAATTGTTAAAAGATGAAAAAAACATTAATCTACAGTTAATGATAGATGTGTCATTATGTGGTTGAGTGTTATTATCAAAAGCAGAATGAATACCAAGATCTGTATGTTTTTTCTGTCTCTTGATTCATCTCATTATGTTTTTAAAGATTAAATGAGATAATATATAATTCTACACAGTGGAATAAAGGCCACTATTTAAAAAAATAATTCATTTCTAACATTTGAAAATTGAGGCCTGGAGGTCCTATTTCAACATTTAAATAGTACTTTCAAAACTAAAAAGCTAGAGTGGTATTTGAAAAACAGTGTTGCATCATCTGTCCTATTTACTACATTTGGTTTAAGCCATTTGCAGCAAGTTGCTCTCTTATTGTGAAGGTCACACTTCTTGTTGTCCTGTGTTCAGGAACACTGCAGAACACCTGCGAGACCACAGGCGCCACTTCCCTTTACTTCTTGCCAGTGTGACTGGCACCTGTGCTGTACAGCAATTGAAGCAAAGGATGGGATTCCACACTAGCATTCACCATGTAAACTAGGATCATGACACAACTGTATTATGATTTTTCTCTTTTGGCTTTGATAGTGTGACAAATTGTGACATTTTATTTACTTCACTGTCATGCAACACCTGCAAAATCACGAGTTGCTGAGAATAAAACATGAAACCTGACAGGTATGCAGTACATAATGTAAATGTACAAACTGTACAGACAATTGTATCTTAAGTTAGTTAGCGGTCTGCTCTGTGGTCTCCTTCAAGTAAGTGTGAACACAGTAGCTACACAAAGATTAGTCATGACCAAATGTGCAATTCACTTTAACTGGTTCTTTTCTGATGCAAAG
This sequence comes from Thunnus thynnus, assembly GCF_963924715.1. Taxonomy (NCBI): domain Eukaryota; kingdom Metazoa; phylum Chordata; class Actinopteri; order Scombriformes; family Scombridae; genus Thunnus; species Thunnus thynnus. Next base: position 25,508,057 of record NC_089533.1, read on the forward strand.
AATTAGTGACTCTACTTTTTCTCCATATCTAATCTCCTCAGTCTTAGGTCTTTATTGTGATGTGGGCATGACTAGGCCACTCGGAGAGTCTGTTTAAAACATAATTGTGTGTGAGGATGTCCTGCATAAATATGTATGCCTCTGCATGTGTGTAACCCTATATCCACAGCAGCATGCCTGCCCATGCTTGTCTCTAGGTGTTTGTATAGGCAGAGGTCAAGTCAGTGTAACTTAATGGACCTGCAGGTGTGTGTGTGTGTGTGTGTGTGTGTTTAAAGCTTGGGTGGTCATAGAGAGCCATTAAGTCCTCCAGGAGAGTTTAAAGTACCACAAATGTTGTAGAGAGCTGTAGCATTGTAGTATAATTGTAACTTGCTCCTGTCACATGTGCCGTTAAAGCTAATTGAACTGAGTCGATCTGAATGAAGATAGGAGAGATGTTGCAAGGAGAGGAGCAAAAAAGTCTAGAGGAAAAAAGCAGCTCAGAGCAGCAGAGGAAAAGAGGAAGGGAGAGAGGGAAAATTATTAGAAAAAGTGGGCTGGAACTTCAGGTATGCTGGAGGCAGGCACAGACAGGCTGGCTGAGAGAGGACGTAAGAGAGAGAGAGAGATGTAGAGGCAGCAGTCTGAACAAAAATAAATCAAATAAATCTATTTTCACATCCCATCATAACTGAGATTTGTTTAATTGCTGCAGGTTAGACATATGAGTGCGTTCTTTGTCCTCCAGGTTTTACTTTATGACCAAATGTCACAATGCTCAGCGGCATTGTGACACTGGATTTTGTCACGTAAACCACGACTCCACCTAAATGTAGACATATGACTTTTTAATTTTTTTTTAAAAAAACACAAGAATTAGTCTTCTGGCCTCTGTGATAACTCAGTGCATGTCAAACATAGCAGCTATTATTGTGCATCAACTTAATAAGGTAGCACACAAAGCATCCAGCATGTTACAGTAAGTATTGTAGTATGCAAAAACTGGGTAAGAAAAAAACAAGTGTAAATGTATAAATAAAAAAAACAATGTTTGATGAGGTCTATTGGCTACAGTATATGTGTATACATTTAGTTGCCAGCTTTGTAGAGCTGTTGATTCCACTCTCTGTCATTCTCAATAAAAAGGCTGCAGTTGCTGTAGTTTCATTACCTGGTCACCTCATATTCCCCTGAGCTTCAGTGATGAAACAGCAGTGTGAAAAAGTGATAGCTATGGTCAACCTTTGCATACCGTAATCTTAGAAAACAAAGTGATTCTTCTGATGTGTAAATATCAGTCTTTTGTGCTTTTTAATACTTTTTACCTCATTGGAAATGCAGCACTTCATTTTGAGCAATGGTGGAATATAACTAAGTATATTTACTAAAGTAGTGTACTTAAGCACAAATTTTAGGTACTTGCTCTTCCATTTCATGACTGAAGATTTGACATACAAAACATATGATGGGCTCATAAAATATTTTTGCATTTTTACAGATAAAACTACCCAACAGGACTGTATATAAAATAGTTAAAATTAGCTCCACCTTGACATAAGTAAACTTACACATTGATGATCAGTATTAATGATCTAGTAATAATACATTAGCACTTATTTGGGGCCAATATTCTGCATTTAATACTTTTACTTTTGATACATTTAAGTCCCTCTCCACTCAGAAGTGTGTTTTGCTTATTGTTACTTCACTTGTTCAACCTTCACTGTGCAGAGTTTGACACTAGAAGGCTGTTTTCATGTTCGTCTGCTGAAGGTGGAAAGTTTTAGGGGTTTGTGACATCACAGCTAGTTTGTAGCCAATCACGGTCCAATATGCAACTTACACAAGTATGACATGGAAACCTGAATCCTCCAGTGCACAGTGCAGTGCACATACACTGTGAACAGACTTTACAGTGAAGGAGGAGACAGTTAAACTTTTGAAATGAAATATATTTACATATTCATAAATGTCATTTTAAGAATTTATAATGACGTCATTGAACTTATTCGTGTACAAACCATATCAGACACAAATGATTAGTCTTTTATATATGCCTTCAAACATGTTTAGAGGATCTTTAAAGGGGCCCTCTGGAGCTTTCTTGTACACAAACAAAAGTTATGTCTGCGTTCACTGTTGCTCATCAAAGTTCATTGTGTGTAGCCTATACTTGTGATGTACAAACATTTGCAAAACTGACTTTTTGTAAGTACTGTAAATCCTGCATTGTCTACATCCATGTTAACTGGCCTGCAGTCTTCTTCTCTGCCATTATTGGCATGTTGTCGTGTTTCTCGGTACATTAGAGCCACCTGTAGATCCGTGGAATATATGAAATGATTGGTGGGAATGTGTATCGCACCATTTGCTTTCACAACAACTGCAATGCAAGCAAAACGGTGGCCCACTAATACAAAACTGCTTCATAGCACTACTAGAGTTCAAAAACTCCACACGGAACTTTTAGGAATTTTTATTAACATTTTGAATGTAGGACTTTTACTTGTAACACAGTATTTCGACATTGTGCTGTGGTTAAAAATCTGAATACTTTCTCCACCACTGATTTGAGGATCTTGCAGGGAGGATGACTCAATCTTTCCATTCCATTCACTGGTTAGTAGCCTGCCTGTACATTTTTTTCATCTGATCAATTCAACAGGATAACTATGTAGCACAGTCACTATGGTGATCTAAACATACAGTACTGTATGTCAGCTGTGCAATACCAGACAGCCTGGGTCACAGCCACTGAGCTACTAGTAAACAGGCCCCAGGACCCAGCTAGGCCCCCTGACCCTTGATGGATGGTGACACTTGGTGGCTGACAGCAGCAGATCTTAAAGTCTGGTTAGTAGCTTTCATATTTTACACAAAAAATGCTGGAAGTCCAAATGGAAAACATTGTGAACTTAAAATAAATGTATTTCTCCAGCTAACAGAAAGCTACTTGACTTTGTCTGGTACTGTTTTGCACATGTTCATTTGTTTGTACATTTTCTTGGTGTTACTTTTATTGTCTTACCAACAATAAAAAGCACTTCATCATCATTAGGAACTCAACTTTATCTTGAATTTGTGAATGGGGAACAAATTTAAACAGTGACAAAAGGCTATGCTGATATACACATGATATATACATGAATACACACTCAGATGAATATGCACAAGCATATTGAAATCTTGGGAGACAACTTTTTTGCAGCCTTGACACATGGAAACACACACGGTCAAAGAAAGTTCTAAACTTGACAATAGAAACACATTAAAAGCTTGTGAAGCCATTTGGCTGGCTGGAAGCTTGGGCTGTCTCTCTTCATCCCACATTCCAGGAGAGTTCAGGGAGAAAAGACACGCCCTGTGAGAACGGAGGAGAGAAGGAGGGAGGTAGGAGGCGGTACAGTATATACGCTCACCCTCCACTCTCACACTTCAGCCATGACAGAGTTTTTGGATGGAGGGAGGAGGAGGAGGAGGAGGAGGGGTGACGTGTTGCTTCACTTCCCAACTTAAAGGCTTTTGTCTGGACTGCTTGCTTTTTCAGATCAGCTGTTTTTAATTATTCTCTATAATCTGTAATGTGCAGTGATGAATCAGTAATAAACCATCTGCTCCCCCTGCTACATTTACTGTCTTGATATTCTGTCTCTCATTATGGAAATATATAAACCTTTAGAGTAAAGCTTTATCTTTATCTGCTGCCTGAGGTGTGTGTGTGTATGGCCCAGGATCCTCTTTCTTTCATTTATCATCCACCTCTCTCTAAACCTTTTTAATTTCTTCTTTCCTGACAATACGACCACCAGCTCCATCATTACATGTTACACATTTGAGCATTATATTCTCTTCATCTAGCAGATGCTTTGGGCCAAAGTGACTTACATTCCTCTCCCACATACACACACTGGGAGCTTTCTTTCCTGAAGACACAATATGTAGACAGGAGGAGCAGGGAAGCACCAACAATGCCATTAAAAGTTCCACTCTATAACCTGAACTACAGCTGGGGTTTGATTTTGAGGCTATGACAAAGATGAAGTCTTCAAACTCTCAGATGAATTTGAACTAAATTGAATCACATGAAAATGATACAGAAGAATTTCACATTTGAGGTTATGTTGCAGCCATAAAACATGTCTTGTGTTTAAAAAAAAACCTTGAAACACAGGAACAGGAAGACAGAGTATAAATGTGACAAGTCATATACAAAGCAAAAAGCAAAAGCTGCTCTAATCAGTATTTGTAGCCATGGATGGCAATGATGGTCTGTTGGTCGGTCCACCACTTAGGTCCAGACAGAAACTGTCTGCAAACTATTTCACATTAAGAACTTCGTATGTAGATAATATGTCAGTGTTGTGTTCACAACTTAACCTAACCCTAACCCTAACCCTAACCCTAGTGTGCAAAAAATCAATAAACAGAGCTTCAAAGTAAATTTGAAGTCAAATATAGTGACCTTTTCATAAAATATTAACTTGAATTTCTTACCAGTGTTGTGGTTTGCTATTACGAAACATTTAGGTTAACACCCTCCAGAAGTGCCTGCTCTTATCTCAGTGTAATGGATGCCACACTGGCTTGATTTCAGTGCTACACAGGAAGTGATGCTTTTCTTGTTTGTAATGAACCGAAATGATAAAAACAAAGTCATCACCCTTCTACATGTTTTTCTCTAGCCAATGTGATCTGCAAACACCACACAGTGCATGTTATTGTCTGATGTCATCAAAAGTGACACATACTTCTGACCCTCTACCTAGGAGTCACTATCGGTTTGGGCAAGTTACTTGAAAATTGTAATCAATTACTGATTACACATTGTAAAAATATTAGATTACTTAACTCACTACTTAGCAGCAAAAGTAACACGTTAAATTACTTGTTACTTTACTTTTGTCACTCTGACATCGGCTCCCTCAAGGTTGCATCTTTGGTATTTATCATATGTAGAAACAGAAAATGAGACATTTGTGGTTTAACAAGTAGGCAGGAGACAGTTTGGAAGAATTTATTGACCATCCAACAGCTACCGTTAGCGTAGCCTCAGTGACTACACAGTATTGCCGAAATCCCAACCTCAGTTGTACGAGTCACACATCCTTCAATTCTGAACTAGTGTCAGGTGACTCCTGAATGTAGGCGTGTCTATGGCTAATGTTAGCAAGCCAGCTAAGAACACACATGTGAATAAGACAACACCAGAGTTAACTTGAGTTACTCCGGAGCAGTCTGTAAGCTGATCAATCCAGCATGAGGATGTGACAGGGATAGCAAGCACTTCTGCTGAACTGACTGGCTCAATGTGTGTGTTGTGGTGTATAATCAGCGGGCTAATCCAACAGAGAAAATCATTTTCTCGCATTGGCAGAGCAAGAGAAACATATTCGCCATTGTCACAATGTGCTTTATTGAGGAGCCTTATATACCAGATGGCGCCGCTGTTGCTTTTTCTGCCGTGAACTTTAAAGAGGAAATGCATCAAAGAGCATTAGAGTCTTTAATATTATGTCATTCATTTAGTTTTCCATTTACTAGACACGTTTTCCAAGCAGCCATGTTGATAGTATGATCATATAATCATAACCGGTAACACTACCTTTTTCTCCCCTTTTTTAGTAATTTATAATAAAATATATAATAATAATTAATAATAAATGGTTTATAACACACTATAATGTAATATAATGACCAAATACAAGGACATTCTAAAGTTTTTACTAATTTGTCAACAATTATAACTAATTTAAGTGAATTGAAGACATATTCTGTACCATTACAAGTGTGACCCACATGAGGAGTTATAAACCATTTATTAAATATTAATATATTGCTTATAAATGCAAATAGTGAGGTTTAAAGTAAAGTGTTACTGCCAAAAAAAAAGTCTTTATCTTATTGTTGCTCACTACTGCAGTTAAGACAAATCATTTCAGTTGTGAGAAGGTTTAATTGCAGTGCAGTGACTTTAAGGAAACACTCTGTTGGATGGTTTCCAAACCAAAACCAGCTTAAGTTCCTTTCCTGGTATGACCTGATGGTGAATCTGTTTTTTCCATCCTGGGGAGACGGAGGAGTGTGTGTGTGTGTGTGCGTGTGCCTGTGTGTGTGTGTGTGTATCTGACTGAGAGAGCAAAAGAGAAGGAAAGAGAAAAATCTGAGAACGTTGAAACAGGGAGAGAGAAATAGTTCTTGCCAGTGACTCACAACATCTCCCACTGCCTTCAGCTCCACCCTCTTCACACACACACACACACACATCTGGCCTGCTGATGTTGCTCACCGATGCGACATCCACATCAATACTGGAGAAACCTTTTAGTCGAAGCCCCTCTCACCAGCCAATGGCACCGCCCCCTCCAAATTCATTCCAAAGAGACTGTCCAGACCAGTAGGAAACACATACACACAAATACTCCTTAGCCTCCAACGTGGTACCTCTCTCTCCCTCTCTCTCTTCCACACACACACACATTTAACAAAAACTATCATGCTGGGTCTTGTGTTGGTCCAATAAACAACCCCGCCTATCTTGGAGTTTGGGGATATTTCTGTCCAACTGCAGAACAAAGTCTTTTCATAGTCACACATGATCTTTATTTTATTTGTCATTAATAAAACATATATTTACTAGCTTGTTTTTTGGTCTTTAACATTAGGGATTAAAGATAAACTGACTTTTAATCGATCCTCTCTCTCTTCTCACCAAAGAAGAAGATCAATCATTGATTTATCATGTATCAAAGAAATATGTCAAATATGTCTCTGTGCATCAGTGTGTTCAGACAAAGTTGGAGTTCTCTAGCAAAGAGGAGTAAACTACTGTATATCAGGTTTTGGCTACACAGACAGTACTCGTTAGTAGGATCAATCATTGTTCATTTGGGTCTCTTTATGGGCTTTAATGAAAATGAAAAATATAAAACATTGCCAGCCTTATTCCTTGATCATGAATGTCATTTCTGTGAGCTTCCATCAGCTGGTTGAAGAGAACTAATCAACTTCCTTAACCCTAAAATACCTCCAATAGAAACACACATTCAGAGTTTCAAGTATTTATAACTGATTAGCACTGGTGAATTATTATTAATTAGCTCCAGATAATGTTTAATTCAACTACATAAATAAAAGATGAACCTGGTGTTGCATGTGATCTGGTTCACCTCACTGTTGACAGCCAGAACAGTTTAGCACATCAGGGTAACAGACAGCATCTTGGAGTGTTTTGTTCTGCCTCGCTTTGCTTTCCGTCTGGAAACAGGACACATCCTTCCTTTTCTTTAACCCTGCCCTTATTTAAGTGACGCCCCTTGCCCGCTCCAGCTGCCCCTCCCTCCTTCTCTCCCTTGACACCCCAAATCTGCAGTTTTTTCCCACATATACTGATCGCTGATGTTAACAAAGTAATCTAGTGTCTTGTGCCTTCTTATTCCAACACCAGTAAACCAGTCCACTAGTAAGACCAGCACTGGTACCGGTAGAGCAGCATCTTAGAGGAGCTGCAGGGATCCAGGGTCTGTGTGTGTGAATGGGAGTTCTGGTTTTGGGGGTGCAGTTATTCAGGGGCCACCAGGGGCCGCCAGAACAGTACTGTCTTTCACAGTAGAGCTGCTGAGCAAATACTTAAAAAAAAGGTGTCAGGCACTTAAATAAAGTGTGTGATAGAGAAGATAAATAACATTGATCTCCCCCTGGCAACAGATTAATGGCCTGATGACATGAAGCTTCCAAAGGTCTATGATAAACTGGGTCACATGCAAAGTTGTGGTAATTTGGATTTTTGGTCAGTGCAATGCAAACTATTTAACCAGATTAAAAATTGTAAGTAGGAAAAGCAGTATTTCAAACACCAATCCTGGTTCCAGACCTCTGAGTCACTTCACACAATTTCAGCGATTCAAATAGGTCTGATGTTGTGCTCATTGACAGCAGGTGGACAAAACTACTGAGCCAATCAGAGCTTTGTAGGTGGGATTAAAAATGGGAACGTCATCTTCCTGTGCCTGAGCAACAAGTGCGGATGAAGTTGTACAGTGACTTACAGATGAAAAAAAAGAACTGCACCTACACTGCTACTGCAGCTTCAGTGTTGACCGAAAACCTGTTTGGTCGGACAGATGTATATTGCTCCTGTTTAATTCAGCCTGATTATCAGACTAGCACAAACCTCTATGGGAAAAGAAGACATATTCATCAAGGATAATACAAATCCCTAATTGTTAAAACTATTAAAGGTTTGCAAGCTGGCCCATCTTAACTTGAAAATATTTTCAGTCATTTACAGTACAACATACAAAAAAACAGAAAATATGATTATTTACTTTCTTTTGGATTGTATCAGTCTTCTTCTCATCTAACCTTTGACAAGAAGACAATAAACGTATTTCCCAAAATGTCATTCCACTTAGAAAAATTGTTATCACCTAACTTGTCCCTTTCAATCCATAAATTACACATATTAACACATTAGACCTAAGACTGATGTTGATATCTTACAAATTTGGAAACTCCTGGATTACATCTAGTATTTTTGACATTAAATGCTATTTTTCTTGTAATTTCTGCACATGTCAAATACGGTAGGGAATTGTTAAAGTATGGTGAGGACCAGGAGAAGAAAACATTTGGCTAAATTTAATGAAAAGCCAACATTAATTGTCAGTCTAAGTTGGGATGAACCCTGGTCTCCAGCATCAAAGTTAAACAGCTCACATGCCAATCCACCATCCTGACCTCCACACCACGCTACATAAATACACACTAACTCCTAAATTGGCACTGAATGTTGGCAGTGGAGGTAAATTGTATACTGCAGAATGATTGAATATGAAGCATCCAGTATGGTAAGAAACATGTTCAAAAAGCAGAAAACAAACCCTGCAGTAAACTAGTGCATGTCAGAGATGATTACAGTGTCATAAATGACAACCAAGTCCATCAGAACTTCATTAATATTACAAAAATAAGCTTTACGTTGAAATAAAAGATGACTGTGACTTTCTATGTTGCGGATATTGTGACCACAACTTCTGACAAAAGGAAAATCTGTGATAGGGAAGAATAAACAGTGAAGATTAGAGGGACAGATACAGATAAACAGTGAGAGACAGAGAGAGAGGAAACCAGGCCACATAACTGTTACACTGATGAGTAATGGCGGTGTGTGTGTGTGTCTGTGTGCTTGTGAGTGTGAGTTCGTGTGTTGGTCCTCTGCAGATCTCATCAGCCAACGCAGATTCCAGCAGCTCCAATGTCTTAGCGCTACAGTAGCCAATAGCTTGTGATCCAACTTAGTATTGACCAATTACTACCAGTTGCTTTGGATGAGCCGCCCACTTCTCTTTGTCCCACCCACCAGTGACCGCGGGGCCCAGGCGCCGAGGCTTCTTTTCTGAAGGTTTTCTCTCAGAAAAGTGAGAAACTTCCAGCAGAATCTCACAAGCTTAAAACAAATGAAGATGTGCAAAAGTAAAATAGAGGAGGTTCAATTCACTCCATTACAAGTAAAAGTCATGCATTCATAATCATAAAGTATAGAATTATTATAATCAAAATGTACTTAAAGTATCCAAAGTAAAAGTACTGGTTCTGTAGAAAAATATGTCCCCTGTTACCAATAGTATAAATGACATTGTATTGTTCTTGTCAGTTGAGGAACTAGTTTTACTACTTTTATACAGTTCAGAAGTTTAGTCCAGTGGTTCTCAACCAAAGGCTCAGTGTTTTTTGAGAAATAATGGATAATGTCACCTCTTTGAGCTTCAAAGCAGTTATTTAAATGAAACCATCTGAGATGTTTAGAAAAGAAAACCCATGTTTATCATGGTTTAATTATGTAAAATCTTACTCTGAAAAGTAGCTATAGCAGTCAGATTAATATAGTGCAGGAAGAAGTAAAATATTTGCCCCTAAAATGTAGTGAAGTATAAAGTAACTTAAAATCTAAATATCCAAGTTATGTACAAGAACCTCTTAATTGTACTTATGTACAGTACTTGAGTAAATGCACTTGGTTACTTTCCACCACAGTGAAAGCCCAGCAAAGAAGGAGAACAATAAAGCAGGTTATGCGTAAGAGTTTATATGTATGACAGCACTAAAATCCATACATCATCAGTGAAGTCTGCACTATCTTTGATGATAACAAACCACAAACCCATAGCTAAGAAGACTATATAATTTTTTATGCTACTCAAAGGATGCTAACAGGGTTACACAACCAGTCAGATTAAGGGGTCAGTATGTTTCAACATAGGGAATTGTTGGATGGTCAAACAGCATCTGAAACCCCGTTCCTCCACACCTTTCCATGTCGGAATTCAGGTGGAGGGCTTTGATAATTTTTAGAATTTTTTAGAAACCAACAATCTCCACACAGTGGTTGGCCAGGTGAGAGAGGTGAGAAAGTAGGCAGGATTTGAATTTCACTGTCAAGCTCTTCTTTTTCATTCTTAACACAACTTCTTATGTCACTTTCTATGTGTGCAACCAAGTGCAAGACCATGAATGCCCATGAAGGCCCACAGCACATGTAAAATGAGGCAACTGGACAGAAGAAGGAGTGATATAACATACAGTCTGTGAATATATTTGACTAAAGTTGACGTGTGTTGACGCTAGCAAACTGTACAGAGATAGAGTACTCAAAAACATAACTCAGGTAAATGTGCATCTTTTCTTTTAGTTTTGTTGAAGCAAACAGGAATGAAGATGCATTAACTAATGTGCTCTTGACATTAAGGGGTGGCTTGTGGCTGAGAATTTTGTCCCCAAAGGTTTCTCCCTATCAGGCCACAGAACAGAATGTCTACCATCATGGAAAGCTAAAACTGAAAGCGTAGTGCTGATAAGGAAAAACAGCAAGGATAAGAAAGACGTGATGGTGGAAGTCAAGATTGAAAGAAATAAATTGTATGTAAATAGGATAAGTTTCTTTCTGTCTCTAACTGTGGCTCAGGGGGAATTCCTCAATGTCCCCAGAATTCCTCAGGAATGATCCGAGTTAACAGAAGACAAAGCAGATTGGCTTTCGCTTTTCCTTGCCTGGACTGGTCATCGTCCAGTCAATTATCTCCTGATTGTGACCTCTGACCTTCACACCATTATGCTCAAGCCTCTACTCTCAGTTCTTTTTGTATTTTCTGCAACATTCCCGCACACTTACTAGGTTGTGAATAGTCTTTCAAATACACAAATGCAAATGGCCTGGGGTTTGGGTTTAACTTAAGGAGTAAAACTATGTTTTGGTTGAATTTAGCGCATCAAATACTCCAACCAGCCAAGATTGACACTGTGACTTTCTGGAAGCATAGGACTGAAACACAGGAGCAAATGCAGGGTCGTCTGGCAAAAAAGTTGAACCTGTTTTAGATCATGGTCATCCGATCGTCTGTTACTTTGTAGCGTGTAACAGCGCAATTGTATTTCCACACAATAATTGTGATGGAGGATAAGATAACGTTCAAGAATTATAAAGTCCTTCCGCAAATGTGCAGGTGTTTTGATTTCTGATAAGCCTCAGAACTCTTTGATCTACAACTTGCCCACACCAATACAGCCCTTTGCATTTTTTAAACACAGTGTGACAGTGTCAACATCCGGCATGCAGTGTCCTCCACCATCATGCCAGTGCTTTGTGCTGGATAACAGCAACAACCAAACTCTTATAAAAGTGAGAAACAGCCAGTCTTTGGAGGGGATGGGGTTTGAACACCAGGCCTCTGGTCAAAGTGGAAAACAACTTTCTTATAAGGAGAAAAATAAAGTTCCCCACCATGAACAAGCCAGAGTGGAACAGCTATTACCTAGCCATTTTGTAAGCTAAAGCCCCAGAAAACCCATTTAAAACACCACCATAAAACTTCAAAAACAAGCAGGCCCAATCTAAGCAGTTCCTCCTTTTCGTTCCTGTAGATACAGCCTCTATATCCATAACCCCCCTGCTAACGTGGCTAAGTGCTAACAGAAACCAGCAGTGGGTTTAGAGGTGTGCAGGAGTGGGGGGATTAGTTAATAGGCTTTCAGAGCAGCTAATATGGAAAGAGGGACTGTTTAAAATTGCTGAGAGGGAGAGAAAGAGGGACATGAAAAGAGGAGAAGAAAGGGGAGGAAGAGGTGACCGGTGGCCCCCCGAAGTCATACTGCAAACCACTAGAGGGGGGCCTTTTTAAAACTACTCCATAAAGACATTTAAGAGGATGGGGGGTGCCAGCGTGGCAACCAGGTAGCTGCTAATCTTTCAACTCAGTGTGTGTGCGTGTTTGTCCAGGTATTACTGAGCTGCATTCAAAGATTGAGGTCTTCTGGCTATGTGGCAAAGAGCCACTGTTGGCTTTTGGCATAAGAACAGGTAAAGCTGCAGAGGTAAGATTTAATGTACAGCTGACGCAGGAAGTTTGACAAGTCTACTTTCCATTGGTATTGCATCCCTTCATACACTTGGCCAGCCCAACAAGCTGTAAACAAAACATTGACAGTATATGGCAAACATGCTAGCAAACAGCTGTCTATTTACACATTTGTGAGACATTGAGCAACATTAGCATTCTTTGGAGTTGTGCTTCTGGCCTCTTGATGATAATAATTACAATTTTCACCCTCCTTTTAGCTCTACTTTCGTCTATACCAACTCCTGAAGGACATATCTGGCTGTTTAGCAGCTAAATGCTCCACCATGTTCACCAGCTAGTTGCTAGTTGTCTGTCTGCTGTTTGGTGATGAGCAGGTAGCGTACTTATCTGAGCTTTTTTCTGAAAGCAGCTGCCTGCTGCATCTGAAAATGAGATTGATAAGAGCAGTGAGACTGAACCAACACTAACAAAACAAAAAAAGAGCTGAAAGACACTAACAGCTCCATAGATCTGAGGGGAACTGCAGAGTTAGGTGATAATTCTTTATGGGTTCATCACTACAAGCAATCCCTGCCACTTTACAGAAAGTTATGTGATCTTTTATTAATATAAAAATATTATTAGTGATTGATTAGTGCAGCTAAGTCAGGGTAAATTTTGTAAATTCAGTCAGGGTAAATTCTCAGAACTTGAGTCTTTATTCAAGGCTTTATCCACTGTTTTATTTGGATATGAAACTTGCATTATCGTCTGCTATTTTTTCTTGCTACAGCAAACTTTTTTTTGCTGTCGTTGCATTCAGAGATCACATCAGTTAAATTGGTTGGAGATCTCAAGTGACAGAAACAATTGCTAAACTTATAAAGATAAGTCCCCAGTCTCCAGTCGGTCTGTCTGTACATCAAGAGGATGGAAGTAAGAAAGGAAAAATATTTACAATAGTCAGAAGCACACTTAGGTGAGTTTATTCAATGCTTGTGTGTGTGTGTGTCTCTCTCTCTCTCGCTGACTTTACACAAACACACAATAACACCCCAATAAGAGGCTCTGGTGTCTAAGGAAGCAGTAAACACACCAGGTATCTCACCATGCTCCCTGCTTATTCCCCTTGATCTTTTGACGTGTAAAAAACCGTCGCCGCCAGCAACACCAGGCACAGCAAGCGTGCACCGATAGTAAAGTTTCTGTGCATTTTAATGGATAGTGGTTTCGTGCTAACATCAACAGAATGGCTGCAGTGGCAGAAATGTAAAGGACAAGTTCACCTTCTCACACTGCTGTTCAGTACACTTCTACATTTTTCCCAAAGTTAAACCATGTTAAATTTGCTTTTTTAAAAAAGAAAGCAGTAGTGCAGTTCAGGATAAGTATTGTTAGGATTTTATAGATGCTACTGCTCTGATTGATACGCCTAATCAGTCCACTGCTTTATCGACACTCTTATCGGTACAGTATCTCCCTCAAAACAAATCTCAATAAAATAACAAATAAATATTCCTGACATCAAAACACTGAGTGAAGTTTCAAAATAGTGAAAAACATTGAAATCAGTCATTATCACTTATTCATCTCTCTCATACTGCTGATGTGGATTCACCGCCTGGCAGGTACAGCTGGTAAAGGGGAGTGGGGGATGCAGTTTGAGCCAGAAAGTCTACATGACTAATTTTAAGATACGTGGCTAATTAGGCTAAACAGTTACTGTAGGCTACATACAGTCAGCTTTTGTTTTAGCTTGTTCATAACAGTTTGCTGACAGCCTAACAAGCGTGCCATGGGTAAAACATACTGGTGGTGGATGGAAGGCAGTTGTGATTGACAGTTCACTCACCTGCTGCTCTCCCCAGTTGCGGGACTCACTGATTCGGACTATAGACACAATATGTTGGTAAGTTTAACTGGTTGGTAAATTACTTGATTACAATACCTACCCTGTTAGCACAATGTAGCTAAAGAAGCTATTAGCCCAAGTGTGCACCACTCAATGTTCCAAGGTAGCAGGGCATGTTTCCAGAGCATGGAGGGCAACACCAGGCACTCCTTATTTGTAAAATCTTGGGTCCAAATGGAAAATATGGCCTCAAATATGAGCTGCAACTCAAATTTCAAACCAGCTCCAATGCAAACCACTGGGTGACGACACACCTTGCTACGTCCATTTTGTTTATGGCAATATGATTCATTTTAACTGTTTGGAAATACAGGAATATGCACCACTACAGCACAGTATCAGCTGACATAAGGACCACTTTGCCCCTTTATGTGTCACAGAAATGAACCCTAACCACAACTCAATGAGTTTCGTGCTACCTGTGACAGATATGTAAAAAAGTATAGTAGTAGTATTGCATTCTGGTCTATTTAGGCTAATATCTAGTACAGTGAATGTTTCGTGTAAACTTACAGCTGGCTGTTTGGTTCCATGGGACAGATTATTCAAGATTGTTACAACAGTTTCTGCTCTCAGACTGCTGGAAATATGAGGATATGATGTCATGTAATATATGACTGGCTGCTCACCCACAGGCTGAAAAATATACACAGAACTACAAAATGTGGCCAGGAATGAAAAGAACATAAGCGACAGCTGTTTTGACCCAAGTTACAGTGTTTTTTTAGAGTTTTCCTTCAATAGAAGAGCACCACTGGTAGTAATGTTAATAGTGGTGAATGACTGCTTAGACACACACATTGTCTCTTCTCTCTTCACTGTGTCACTAAATGAAAAGGTTGGAGTCTTTTAAAAGCCTCATGACACCTGCTGCGAAACACAAAGTATGTTAAAAGCAGAGCAGAGGTGGTGTGGAAAAAAAGGACGCCACGTGATGATGGACATTTTGAATTTCAACCTTATTTCTCAATGGAGGGCTGACAGAGCAGCCACGTGGTGTCAGAACGGAAGAGACTGACTGATTTTTTTTTCAACTTTGAAGTAAAGCAACATCTGTTCCATTTCTTGTTTCATTGATTCAATTTTCAGGCAGATTCCAGAGTAAAATATATACTATATATATATATAATCAATATATTGTAGAACAGTAAACAGATGAATATGGACTGTGAAATAAAGAGAAAAGAAAGAAGACCGATGGTCAGTCCACAGATGCAAACACCACTGTTCGTGTTCTCTTAGTCCAAGTACCATTAACCCCCCCCCCCCCCCCCCCCCCCCCCACACACACACACACACACCACATACACACACATGCACACACACACACACACACACACACACACACACACGCACACACATAAGACATACACACACACACACACAAAAAGAGAGTCTCTAATTTGACGTGTATTTATAGCAGTCTGAGTGGCCTGGACGCCACGGTGGATGGAGGAAAATGTAGAGGCGTGATTACACACTACTATTCCCAGCCCTCTCCCTCCCTTCCTGTGACTAGCACACCAAGTCTTTTTTCTTTAAGTCTTTATTCTGAAATGTTGACTCTCTTTTCAAATGCCAGATTTTGTGAGAAACCACAAAGGAGGAAGATATTAATGTTAGTACAAGTAGCAGTTCAGTATTAATTGTGATGTGAAATAGTAGTATTACTACTTGTAATTGGGATAATTAGAGTAAATAGTAATTACTGACATAGAAATAGTAGTGGTTGAGCTTTTAGTAGAAAGAAAGATTGTTTCTCCACAGATGGTTGAAGGTACAATAGCAGTTGTAGGTATGATAAGAACAATTACACTTCTTCACACTCAACTCAGGCCAAGTAGAAGTCTCCACAGGTCGTCTCGGGTTATGAGGAATTTAGACCTAGAGCCAAGATCTGGGTCGGACTGGTTTCAAATTATTCTCAGTCTTATCGGCTCTGATAGGGTCTCATTTCACTGCTACGTGTCTCAGGTCTGTGCATCAATATGCAATATGTCTGTCAATGTCCCAGTGGATTCGAATGAATAGTACTCAGTATTCATCTAATCACGTGGTATGTCATAATCACAGCAGGAGAAAATATTTTAGGAAATCAGTCATGGGGGGAAAAAATGCTATTTGAATTTGTTTCACAGATATTAAATTCGTTAGAAAATTATTACCTTCTTATTATCCTTACCTACCATCACCCATTTCGCAACAGAATGTTTCATTTTTGGCAGTTGTGTCTTTGCATTTGTTCTTTTTTGTTTTTTTCTTTATTGTTTCATTATTGTTTTCAATCACGGCTGCTTATTAACTTGTTAGCTGCTGTTGGTGTTAGGGTCCGTTCAGGTCAATGACATTTTTCAATCTTCCAATTATCCTCAGTTCTATTCAGGTTGGGTCTGAGTGTGACTGAGTCTTCCTTGAACTGTGTCTTCTCTATTTTGAAAATGAATTTATACACGTTGGGCTCAGGGGGATTTTCCACAGGTCTGTTTCAGATCTGGCTCAAGTTCGGCAGGGGCCAGGTGGGTTGGAGGTGAGGGTTTTTGAGGGGAAGGTGAGTGGACTGTGCAGCTAATATTTTTCTTCTCTGGATTCAAGCTTTCTATGAGATCTCTTAATCCTAAAATAAATAAATAAAAACAGTTCAATCCCAAAAGCCCCTCTGCACAAATGGAATCAATTCCATGAGAGATCAGAGGAGTCAAGTTAAAAATACTCAAAGTAGTATTTGGATAGCTTAACAGATAAAGCTATTAATCCTGTAGTGTGTGTGTGTGTGTGTGTGTGTGTGTGTGTGTGTGTGTGTGTGTGTGTGTGTTTTATGCATTGAAACACCTGGTCTTTCTTAAAACCAGAAGGGGAGGAGGAGAAAAGGCGTGGTTTCCACTGGTGACAGTACACCTGTCTGCAAAAATTCAGTTATGATGAATATCTTCCATGTGTTTAAATCATCACAAAAAAGATTAATTGCACGCACAAAAGTGCACACACACACACACACACACACACACGCACACACACACACAAATACCTTGAGTGATGATCTGAAGTAAAAATGAAGGCATTCCTGGCTTACTGGGACCGTTTTCCTTTTGCTGAAAGTGTTTGTGTGTGTGTGTGTGTGTGTGTGTGTACATACAGTATTTGCACACCAATGACAGAGAGAATTCCTGCTTTTTCGTGTCTCTCTTCTTTTCTTTCCAAAAGATTGCCCAATTTTTCTTTATTTATTTCTCCTCTATATTTTGTGCATTTGCATATTTTCCTTTTTTATTCTCTTTAAAGGCCCAGTCTCAACAGGAAGTGATAAAACAATATTCATGCATCTTTGCAACATGTAGTTCTAGATGCTTGGTGACATAAAGACTATCTTGCTAGTTGGTAAACTACTAACCACTAACATGATAGCCAGCAAGGTTAGCACTAATCAGAATTGGTCAATGACAAAAAATTGTGGAGAGGAGGAGAAATGCCAAGAACAAAATGTTGATCTATATATGGCATTCGTTGATCGAACAAAAGCAAACTCTAAGGGCCTATGGAATGTCATGGACAAGTACAGGTGTCCAGACAAGTGTGTACAAACTCCTAGCATGATGGCCAGCACCAGAGACCAACAAGAACTTTCCGATCCGTTCCCAATCACAAACGGGGAGAAGCAAGGCAATGTTGTAGAACCAACACCCATTCCAGAACAACACTGGGATTAGCTTCATCTACTCTTTTGACAGTGGGCTATTCAATCTGCCTAGGATGCAAGCAAAAACCAAAGTGGAGGAAGTCACTGTTTGAGAACTTTTGTTTGCTGATGATTGTGCTCTGGCTGCTGGCTCATGACTCATGAAGAACTACAGGCAAGTATGGACCAATTCTCAGCTTCCAACAACTTTGGCCTAACAATCAGCACAAAAAACCTGGAAGTCCCCTGTACATAGATGATGAGGTTAACATCAGGATCGTCAAGGCCAGTGCAGCCCTTGGATGTCTGCGTAACTCGGTATGAGAAAGGATTGGCATCAAGCAGAAGACAAAACTGAAAGTCTACGAGGCTGTTGTATTAGCAACTCTTCTATATGAGTGTGAAGCCTGGACAGCCTACCAGTGCCATGCCAGGAAACTAAACCATCTCCACCTGAGCTGTCTGAGGAAACTGCTGAGGATCAAGTGGCAGGACAAAATCCCTAACACTGAAGTCCTCAGCAAGGCCGATGTTCCCAGCAACCCCACTCGGCTTGCAAAGGCACAGCTCAGACAGACTGTCCATGTGACCAGAATGCCCTGCACAAGACTACAAAAACAAGTCTTCTTTGGCAAGCTGAAAAATGGCACATGAGTGCAAGGTGGCCCCAAAAAGTGCTACAAAGATACCCTGAGAGCCTCCTTGGAGAGGTTTGAATTTGATCTGAAAAGCTGGGAACCCCTTGCTCAGAACCGACCTGCCTGGAGAAGTCCAGGAAGATGCAGTCTTCTGTGAGAGCAGAAGAAGCTCGAGTGCTATGTTGAAGAGGCAGCAGCATAATCTACCGAGAAAGGACATCCTCCCTGACCTGTCCAGTGTCTCATAGAGAATTCCGGGCTCAGATTGGTCTGTTCAGCCATCTGGCACTCACCAAAACCCAACGTAATGAGACGTGCCATGGTCATCATCAACTACAATGAATGAACAAGAAAAAGTGTGTGTGTGTGTGTGTGTGTGTGTGTTTGCACTTTTTCCATTGTTTTTTGTGTGTTTTTTTGTTTGTTTGTTTGCTATGCTTTTATGTTTTCTGAAATTATCCAAAGCATCATAGTTCCTGTAGGAAATGATTACTTCCTATATGGTTTATTATGGTTTGTGATTGCCTCTTATTTTTTGAGTACAGGATGCTACGATGTGTAGATCTATTGTGGCAAGAGTTTGGTAAGTATTTTTACAGCCTGCTGTCATAGCCTGCATGAACAAAATAGTTCAATTGTAGCAGTTTTGGGATGTGGCACACTGCAAAATATTGCAGAAAAATGCAAAGGAAGCCATTCTTTTCTTTTTGTTTCACGTGTAAGTGTGGATGTCTTCACTGAAACAACTAACTGCCTTTTATCTTTTGGGGCCACTCCTGAGTTCTCTTACAAAGCTGTTTGTCGAGAAATTGTTGAAATAGTTATGCATTGTGTCCTGAATATGAAGTGGTTACCTTATTTCCTGTACCAATAGTGGGATTAGATCCCAATGATATGACCAAACTTATAAATAATCACCACTATAACATGCATTGTCTTCAAAGTTTGAGCTGTTTGGCTCCCCAAGCTGGCTTTATTGTATTTTTAGCATTTTTCTTATTGTCAATAAATCCCATGAAAAGACCAAAACCAGCAGAGTTAGTCTGTCTCCCAGTACTTGATTCCCTACGCAATGGCACTCAGTACCAAGCCCATTGGTTCCTCTTTAAAAATGTCTCATAAATACATTGATTCATTTTTAAAACAGAAAAAAACTATAGAACATCAGCAGCCTTATCCCTTAATTCTCAACTCCAGAGTGACTTCTCAGAGAGGACAGTGAGCAGTTCATTTAAGCTCAAACTTTTTCTGAAATTCCCATGAACGTCAGCTGCCTTCTCTTTCCGTGTGTGTGTGTGTGTGTGTGTGTGGGTGTGGTTTTCTGAAGTCCACTCTGAAAAAGAGAAGAAAAACTCACCACAAAACAACTAACCTCTCTGGTCAGAAGTTATTATTGTCCTCCGCTTCTCTCTCTCTTTCTGTGTGTGTCTGTCTCTCTCTTTTTTCTTTTCTTCTCTGCTTCAGCTGTCCTTTAATCGCACAAACCCGACAACGTGTATGATCACAGGGCAGGACTGTTTTGCGTGTGCGCTTGTGTTCGTGTTGACCTTGTGACCTCTGTACATCTGAAATGTTGCAGATCCAAATCTCCAACAGGATAAATAAAAACATTTTCTCCTTTCCTCACCTTTAATGCTTCCTCTTCTCATTCTCTCCTCTCCTCATCTCCTCCTCCTCATCCTCACACACACACACATACGCCTGTAGCATTTCCAGTTGGTGAACCTCTAATCATAAGAAAATGACAGGGGTGTCAAGGTGATCATAAAACCTCACATATTTCTCTCCTCTGCTTCCATAATGTCACATATTACAGACCAAAAGGTATCATGGGAAACACCTGCTTCAGTGTGCACAGGTGGTACGATGAGAGAGAGGCAGAGAGAGAGGAGAGATTCAGACAGAGAAGGGGGGGTGGGTCTTTATGGGATGTGGAGAAACATGTAATTTGAAGTGTTTTAACAGGGCAGGTTGAGGAATGTGTTTAAAAGAGTGTAATTATTTTTTGTTCTAGGAATACAGTTTCCAGACGATTGTTTTGATGGTCAACCGAGCTGCTAAAAGTTGTCAAAATCATCTAAGTGTGCCTGCGTTTAAGCATTTGATGATAGTTGGATCCTTGCTACTGCATTAGCAAACAAACACCATGTTGCAGAAAGTTTCATGTAGGTACAGTACACTCCGTAGTTACACTTTAAAGAGGACATTCTGCCAAATTATTTTTATGGTATCTGCAATTTGCAATATTATTTTATTATTATTACGAGATCAGCAAGTGACCAACAGTGCTTTTAAAATAATAAAACAGCATTGCTCACATTTTATTTCCTAATTGCTTATTCCTAAAAAGTATAGGCATATCATTCCTTTCTTTTGTAACCAGGATAATGATATTTTGAAATGAACCTATTTCCAATAGGAAAATTAACATGTATTTATACTTAAGTTATACAAAAGTGACCACAGAATATTTAGATGTGAATAATTTTTCAAGATTGACGATTATAACATAAATCACTTTCATGAATCCAAATATCGTCTCCCATGATTGTATCCGGTGACTCGCATGTTGTCTTTTCTGACTTTATGTGAATGAAAATGTGCAAATCTCACCGGAAATAAGTGAATTTCAAAATATCACTGTCCAGGTCACAAAAGCAAAGTTTGAAGGGAATAATAGCCATTTAGGAAATAACACTTACTACACAGCAACAAAAAACAAGTAAAAAATTGCTACATGGTTTCATGGTTTTATTTGTCTCAGTCAAACTGGAACTAATATTTGTGTTTATGAAATCAGTATATACAGTATAGCTCTCTGTGTTTTGACTTGTGTATTTGTTTGGTCAAAATTGTAATCACCAAAAAGAAGAAATATCAATTTTATTAATTTTTTTCTGCAGTGACAGCAGCTCTTACATTATTGTTCATCAGTAGACTTGAATCTTTGGTTCTGACTGCCAATGTAGGTAATTGTGATTTGATTAGTGGAAAGCCTGTGGGGTTTCACACTTCCAACACATGCGCAGGCAGTTAACCAGCTAGGTGGTCTACATTGTTAGCCGTTGCTTATATAGGCCCTGTTTACACCTGTTATTAACATCCGTTTCGGGTGCTGGATAGTTTCTTCTGTCCTGTCAAGTTGATAACTACAGTTTTTAGTTTTGCTGCACTGCTCGACAAAATGAACTCAGGATTTATCAGGAGGGCGACTGCTTTAATTCAAACAGTATGAACCTAGACTGTGTGTTTAACAGCTGAACGATTGGATGTGTAGAAGAACACAGAACATTAATTACGATTAGATCCTGACCGATCCTGTCGGCGTGTCGCAGATTTAAATAATCAATGAAGTTATGCTGCTGTGTCTTGTGTGTAAATGCACACAGCGTCTCTGAATGGAGAAGTGAAGCTGCGGGGAGATCACTGCATATAACTCTCTCTCTCTCATGGAATATTTATATACATCCTGAATATTTATTTATAATAATTATCAAACAAGTTGAACTTTGGACGGAGCAGACCCCCGGTCCGATCCTCCCGTCTGTTAATAATGAATGAATTTGGTCTTTGAAAATGGAAATGATGTCCATGTTTATTTGCATATAGAGCGGGGAAGTGAGATCTGATTACAAGTGGTCACTCGGGACGCATTTGAAGACGCATGTTAATCCCTGGTGTAAACAGGGCCTTAGTCCTATCAGTGATTTCAGAGCTCTGTATGTTACTCTGTGTAGAGATTCAAATCACTGGGTAACATACAAAGTGCTGATGTCAGGTACCTGAGTACCTGTTGCTGAGAGCTTTGACAGTCAGGTAATTTGCTGTCACCTAAACTGGACCCATGAAAGAGAGACCTCCTCCTTTGTATAATGTGGGATGAACACAGCACTGAGTGCAGGAGCCGCAGATGACTCAGCAGGTTTTGATTTAATATGACCAAAAAGTAACGTCAGTGCTAACATTAGCAGGTTAGACTAACTAGCTTCCACTCTCAATGCTATGTGTTTTTTTTTAAAAAAAAAACCTTGTACCCTGTTGCGTGTCAGTAGCTCACTACAGAAGTTGACAGTACATCATCTACCAAAACCAGCTCTCAGATGTCAACAGCCCATTGATTTTTTTTAAATATGCACATTAGCTGCAGTCACATTATGTTTATTTTACATTTCACAAAAAGTGAAGATAATTCAGAATTCTGTTTGACTGCTCACATCCACAGTGACATCAGGCAGATTAGAAAATGGACAGAAAAGCTCAGTAGGCATGGGTACATTATTGATGTTATGTCATTTTTAAACTTTATGAGTCTACCAACAAATCCTCCAACCTAAACAGCAAAATAGATTTTTCTCTTTGTTCAAATACATCATATGAGCATTTTCTGATCTGGCACTCCTATGGGTTTGGTTAGAAAGATGTTTTGGGGGTTTTTTTACCATCTAACTTCATGTGAAACCATTCTCTCTTTCTTTCTGTTACTTTTCAGCACTGCTCTAATGACACATCATTGGCATCTGTATGCCTATTAATATGATCTAAATGTTTCTGGTCCCTCAATATGACTAAGGCCCAATGTGTTTGTGGTTAAAAGAAACCAACACTGACTGTTGGTAGGAGACAGGCTGTTAACAGCCTTTATTAAACTCATCCAAACATCCACCCCAACGCCATCCCAAATAAATCTTCCCAGTCTACAGGTGTGTGGTGCAGTAGAGGCCACAGACAGGGAAGTGACAAAAATGTAACAAATATACAGCTAGCTACAATTAAATTCCTGCCAACTCCATTCTCTCCTATTCTTGCTCATTTATCTCCTAGTTAATGCTGGTAGAATGGTAATAATTTATATTATATGGTGAAGTGTTTACATATTACACATATACAGAGAGAGGGGGCAGAGTTGTTACTACAGAATTTAAGCCAAAGTAAACAAAGGAAGAAAGAAAGGAGAAAGGGAAGAGAGGAGTCATGTGGGCGAGAGATTAAGGAGAGAGAGAGAGAGAGAGAGGACACACAAAGTGAATATGCAGACTGCAGTAACAGGAGACAAAAGGAAAAAGAAGCTCATGCCAGAAAGGAACAGTGAAGGAAAGAAAGAGACAAAAAGAAAAAACTCATATGAGAAAGAGCAGGGACAAAAAAAAAAAAAGATTAACAATCACACCTCAGCAAACTACACACAGACACACACACAACTACTACACTTAACTGTATGGATAACAGTGCAAGGAATACCAGTGTGGTAATGCTCATGAATATCAGGGGAGACACCTCTGGGAGTTTCTCTCAGCATCTCTATGATACAAAGATATAAGAAAAGTGTCTGCAGTTTAGTTCCTTCCACCTCTGACAAAGAAACAAATGCACCACAGCTGATTCCAACAAGTCTCCAAATCCAGCTGGGAGGAAGGGTTGGAGTCTGACACACACACACACACTCACACATACAGACAGATGTGGTGGACTGTAACTCGTGTAAGGGAGTGGTAAGAGTGTGAGAGAAACCAGAGCAGAGAGGAGATCGTCTTCAGAGAGGTTAACTCTTCATGTTCCATCCACACTGACCACATACTGTGAAATTACAGGGCTACTGATAAAAATAGTGTGTGTGTGCGTGTGTGTACTATATAAGACCAGTCGCATATTAGTCATTTGATTGTTCGTGTTAGTCAACAAAAACTTTCTTTTTGTCAGTGAAATTTCACTCCAGTGCATTTTTTATGTCTTCTAAGCACTTTAAGGGCTACATCTTCGCTATGTTATATGTGATATGTTAGCATGTTTACAAGTGTTCATCTATTGAGGTTAGTGGAAAAGGTGCTGTTTATCTGTTTATAGCAGACTGATGGTTCACACACAGTTTCCATGTCATTCTGCTCTGCAGTAATACAACAGACTGACTCCAAATCCACTTGTCATTCCAAAACTCTTTGAACATTCACTATCATTCCTGCTTACCACTACCATTACCACGGCTACCGGTGCTCTCCACTACAGAGCAGTTTTTCAGAAGCTAGATTCACTAACTAGTTCACTAGAATTCTGTTTACTGTCTGGGTTTAGTTTGAGATGAGCAGCTAAAATGTCAGATAACATTAATGCTAAACTGTTCCTTAAGGAAACATCTTCAGGAAGAATTACGGTTGACAGCTAACATTAATCTTGTGTTTATTGCAACAGATAGCAAGTGAGCAAGACATACAGCCGTCTGA
Organism: Thunnus thynnus; assembly: GCF_963924715.1. NCBI lineage: Eukaryota > Metazoa > Chordata > Actinopteri > Scombriformes > Scombridae > Thunnus > Thunnus thynnus. The sequence goes on from NC_089533.1 coordinate 25,532,809, forward strand.
CGTTAGCGGTACAGCTGTGTACTAAATGGCTTTTGTAAGTTATGTTAGCTTACCTTTACTGTATGTCAGCATCGTGGCCTGCATGTTTTCTCAGTTTGTCCTAGTTGTTTTGTTTCTGCTGCTTATCTCATTTTCAGAAGGACTGTAGCTAAATTTAGTGAGATGTTTTTTTTTTCCCTTAAGGCACCAATAATGTTATCTAACACTACTGACAGAGACATAGTGATACTAAAATGCAAGATGCTTTCGCAACAGGCGTTTTTGGGGAGGCAAAGGTTGATGGTTATATGGTAATTTTTTAAAAACAGGAAGCTTTAGAATACCTTTTTTTTTTCAATTTTCTTCCCATTTCGTCCTGTTTCAGGTATTCTCTTCCTGCTGACCTGAAACACAAGACAAAGAGAAGACAAGAGGAGGGGTGGATGATGACAGAGGGGCAGAAAGATGGCGGAAAGAGGAAGAGGGAAAAAATTAAAGTTAAGGTAGAAATACAGCAGAGGGAGTGCAAAAGACAAAAACTGGGGAAAAAAGACAGTGATGGGCAGCTGAAGGGTGGGGAGGGGAAACGGAAAGATTGATGTTGCAGACAAAAGGAAAGACACAATATGACAGAGATAGAAGAAGAAACTAGAAGAAGGAAGAAAGAAAAAAAGTTGGAAGGAAAACAGGGAAAAGATACAGGAACAGTGTGACGTGGACTGAGAGGGTGGGAAGAAGAAGGAGAGAGAAGAGTCAAAAAAAACAAAGTGAGGATTTGGATCTGAAAAGAGTGGGACATTGGAGGAGGAGAAAAAGACAGAAGGAGGTGGAGATGAAAGGTGGAGGAACACTTAGGGAGGAGAAAAATAAAATGGAGGGAGGACAAAGACTGAGAAATCAGCGAAAAGCAAAAGAAACAGAAAAATAGAACATCATTCAACTTAATTTTAATCCTTTACAAATTATCATTAATCTAACTTAAATCCAAGAAAATATTGAACTCCATTTTAAATTCAAGTTAATTTAAATTGTCATTAAAGATTTACCCTCTCCACAGAACAAACAGCTGAAAACACCTGGCTGTGATGTCATAATTGTGGGATAATGCTGACACGTCAGAGAACAGAACAGGGAGGAGAGAGGAGAGTCGAACAGTTTTTGATGACAGAGCAGTGTCGTCTCAATCTGATTATTGATTTTAGACAAAATGACCAATTTCTCATCTGTCCAAATTACTACATAGTGCGCTTTGAGTTGCACATGATCTCCTTCTTCGGTCTTGTCATCACACACACACACACACACACACACACACTGCAGGCAGTGGTCAAAGGTTTTGTAAAACACTGACCTCAATGGAAAAGAATGCAAACCCTCTCTCGCTCTCTCTCTCTCTCTCTCTCTCTCTCCCTCTTAGTCTCTCTCTCTTTCTCCGTCTCCTCCCCCTCATGTGTCAGAAACACATATTGGTTAGATTAAACTGCCACGGAGAGGGAGAAAGACACACACACAGAAAATGTTCTTTTTCCCACTTTTGACCCAGACTCCCTCTCTGTTTTTCCTGTCATCTCTCGTGTTACTGTCCTTGTCTCTCTCAGTTCAACTCGGAAATCAGAATTACCTTTTTTTCTTAAATATTTTTTATCTTTATAGTACTTTTCTAAAAGTAGGTCACCTATAGTGCCATAGAGAGACACAACTGCAGAATAAGACTTCCTACTACTAGCTACTGGTGATTTACAAAAATCACTAAAGATTTCAGTAATGTGTAAATTTCTTACCCAGAAACATTTAGTGACATCCAATCAAAAGCAAACAACAATGTAAATGGATGTCACTTAATTATGGCCAAATAGTCATTACAGAAAAAACAAAAAAACTTCTTTTCAAGATCAATGAATACATTTTTCTGAGCATCACAGAACCTCCACAATGACTGTATTATTTTCTAAGCTATGCTTAAGCTAGCAGGAAGAGATGGAGTTAGGTGACCTTTTTTAAAAACTTTTTATTTATGCCACACAATCCAAACATGCCACCATTTAGTAAATAAACATCTCCACATTCACGTATACATCTTACATATACATATAAACTTCATGGAATAGAGACCCTGTATGAAAAAATGACAAGCATGGTATAACTGAAGAAAATACTAAATTATCAGTAAAATAATAATGAAAAAAATAAAAATACACAAGAGACATAACTATTTTCTATATTCTAGCTCTTTGTTTTTGACATAGCTAATATCCATGGTGACCATATATCAATAAAAATGCCCATTTTCAGCTATATTTTAGCTGTGACCTTTTACATAATAAGGTGGTGACCTTTCAACTGGATTTTCTTCATAAGAATGTGGTGACGCCGTGCAGATTGTATTTACACCTGAGATCTGATCATAATGCAAGTCATCTTGAAGCACGGTGTCCTGTTCTCTCAAGAGATACCTGAGCATCACCAGCAGCAGCACTTGTTTTTTTTACTGTATATACAGAACGTATTTGCTTTTCAGAATTAGTATTATTCATGCTGCTTAAAGTGAAAGGGACATACAGTATCTGATTACACTCTATACACTCTATATCTAACTAAACTTATCTTCATATCTTAATGGCATAATGTTTTGTAATTTGAGGTACATTGAGTAGTTTGTAAAATGTAATTTAAAGGGACCCTCCAGGCCCCCCTCTGTGTCTTGATCCTTGACTGTGATGTTTTAGCTTCACTGTGCAGAATGATGTACAGCATGTACAGAGTTTGTCTTCACATTCATCTACTGAAGGGAGAAAGTTTCTCTGTGCTCACCTTAAATCGCAGTTTAAGACGTTTGTGAAATCACAAAGAAAGCCAGTTGTGGTCCAGTATGCAACTTATAAGTACAAGTGTAATAAAATCATGAGAAGAACATGATCCATGTCTACGTCTAACTCATATATCTCAGTAGGAGAAATATGTTCCAAATTTTTTACAAACTCTTCTATCAGAATCTATCACTGCTACACAATATTTTGTATTTTGAGCCATTTAACAAGCCGCAATTTGATAAATGGTCCCAAACGAAGATGGCTGACAGAAGTTTTTTATTAAGGTTTACTTATCAGTATTCATAATTTTCCATCATAAGTTCCCGAAGCCAAACTAACTGCTCTCCTGCTCTGTCAAGAGGCCAGCTTCAACTAGTAAAATCTCAAGCTGTCTTATCTGGGAAATGAGCAAAGGAAAGAGGAAATGATAAAATGTGATACGGCTGACCAACTGCAGCTGGGTAGTTTATCAACAGGGTAGAAAATATGGACTATCTCAGCCACCAAGACTGTGAATGTTACTTAAGTCGCAAACAATTTCTTTAAATTTAAAAAATTTCAAGTTTTGAATTTTTACTCCTTGTTTACATGGGTTGTGCCTCAGTATATACACTATAGTAGATGGTGATGTAACTGGTTACATACAGATGGATTTAGTGGTGGTGCACCCAGGACAAAGCAGTGACCACCATGGAGCTGTGTTGTGAAGGCAGCGTTGAAGTGTCTTAAGCTAAGCAAACTCACTGTAATAAATCGATAGAAAGAGGAAGGCAATCAATTATATTTATATTATTATAATTATAATTATATATATATTTCTGATTTTTCTAATATGTGGCTCTACTAGCTCTGCTGCTACTATGTAGTGCTTTCTAGCTGGAAGGAATCAAGTAGCCTAAACAGAGAGGGGGGGAGTCTGTGTGTAGTTAAATACAAATAAAAACATACAGAAAAGCAATTATTGTTTGCATATTATGTTATTAAGACTAATTAAAAGCACTCAGTGTGAAAATAGAATTCAACAATTTCTCAAGCCAAACAATCTCAAATATTTGACGGGGCATGATAACTGTGTCAATGCAGCTGTACCATTCACATGAATGAGATGACTGCATTTTGAACACACTGAACACTGCCAAAGTTCAGATGTATGGCACCAAACCCAAATAAAGCTAGCTCCAGTAATTACCAAGGATAATCTCAAACTCTGAGGTTTTGTGATGTTTTAGACTTTGCTGTTAAAATCATAAATCAGAACAGTGAAATAAAAGTATATAGAGATATATGTTCCTATGTTTATCTTGACATCTGATTAAATGTATTTATTATTATTCTAACGTGTGTCTACTGGCTGTTTAAGCTGTTTCTGTCTTTTTCACACCACACTCACACTCAACATCACAGAGCACACTGCATGAGAAACATTTCTTTTTTTCTTTCTTTTTTTCTTTCTTTCTTTCTTTGCACCATAGTTTATTTAAAAACTGTATTGGTATGAATGTTAAATGGCTGCTGTGTCTAAATACATACTGAGGAAAATAAAACTGCCTCATCCTACTCTTTTTCTCTTTCTGTCTCTCTCTCTCTCTCTGTATGATTGTGTCTCAGCCAGCTTCAGGCTTAGTCTTCAGGTTTTGCAACGTCACCCTGCCACGTCGAGGATGGGCATTCTGCCTCTTTCTCTCTCTCTGCTTCACAAGCTAGAGGTCAAGCAAGGTAATGAAACAGAGTAAGAAAAGAAGAGAATTGTTTCTACGAGCAGAAAAGACACCATTGAAATGAGAAGGCATGAAGGAAAAATTCCTTTGCATGCCAAACATCACAGAGACTTGAGGTAGATGCATTATCATTATAAACATTAAAGCAAACCTGAACACTCACTTTAATCTCTGAGACAGATAAGTGAGAGAGGAAAGAAGGAGATGCAGGCAAAGAAACAAAAAAGAGCTAAGGCTCAAAAACAACGAATGAAAAGAAAGAAAGAGAGCTAGAAATAGACAGAGAGAGGAGAGTTTATTCTGAGAGCTGTACGGGCAGGGCAGGCGGCCTTGAAGACTTCCTTTAGGTCCTCATCACCTCACATTACCTCTATTACCACCATGGCGTTGGGATACTGCAAACATTCTGGCTAAAGATGTCAACCAAGAGGCAGATTAGTTTGGTTTAGCTGCACAAAAACATCAGAGCCACTAACTATACAGATTTTGTCCAGCTCTATATGCTTAATCATCTAATTAATAATGTAATTACATCAATTACTGATTTTAAAGCCCCCCTTAGTACATGTTTCAAGACATAAAAATACTCTGATTGGAATGACACTTTGTATCTGATATGGTTTTCCATTTAAAAAAAAGTTCAATTACCTTGTTAAAAAATATTAAAATGTAACGGAAAAAAAAACTCATCGAAAAAAATTCAGAATCTCTGAATATGCAAATATTTTTCATTTCAAAAGTTTAACTGCTGGACACAAGACGTCTCCTCCCTCCATTCATCAGTTTATGTGCACTGGAGGCTTCAAGTTTCCACATCACACTTGTGATGGACGTAGCCACCGTGACATCACCCATTGGTTTCTGAAGAGCAGTTTTGAAGCTCAAAGTGGGTGGCTGTGGTCTTCGCCATCTTGGCAGTGCCTAACTCCGCCTAACTCCCGGCTAATCCAAAATGGGCAAAGAGGTGGAGCTGAGGTGGGCCGAATGAAGCCTGGTTACTGAGACAAGCCACCTAGTGGCTAGTGACCTGTCACTCAAAGCAACCACGTCCTTAATTATGCATAACTTTAATATTTAAACGGATTAATTATTAAAAAATTCACCCTCCGTACAGTTGTCATGAAAGGGGAAATTAGCTATAGAGACCAAAACCATTTTTTGAACAAGGATGTAAACATGTTTATTTCTGCTGTAAAGTTGGGCATTTTAACGTGAGGGTCTCGCTTTTGGAGCCAGCCTCAAGTGGCCATCCAAGGAACTGTAGTTTTTGGCACTTCCGCATTGGTTTTATTTTCCAGACCCGGAGGTTGCTGCTTGTCTGTGCTCAGCCTTGCAGCCAATTTTTCCTGGGGGTCATTTGCGGTATTGCAGCAAAAAATCCCCCTGTGGCCCTAAAAGCATTTTCCCCATAGACCACCAAATTTTTTTAGTGTATGCGCCAGCCAAGCAATTCTAATAGGACTGAATGGGTGCAATTTTTAGCCCAGTATCCAGCTCTTATAATACATCTATGGATTTGTCCAAGTATGCCTGATGGCCAGTAAACAACTGGCTGTAACCTACTGTTGTGGCTGTGAAACGGTGGATAAATTGTTTTGAGCTGCACACAACCCCTGTGAAAGGACTCGTTTCACTATCAGAATTTGATCCATTCGGTCCTATAACATTTGGAAAGTCTAGAAGAGCCACACGATTAACGGCCAAATGGCCAGCAAGGGAATGTCGTCCCCGACATGACATTTTAAAACTGCGTATATACTGTGAAATACAAAGAGATTTATCAGATGGTGGTAGGCTTAATCATCATTGTGTGAACTCATTTGGCAAGAGCTTGAATTTATTTTTGTAATTTACATTTTGTTACATGTAAAAGTTCCACACTGCAGGTTTAAAGGTGAGCACAAAGAAGCTTTCGATAACACTTTAGACTACAGCCCGCAATGTACAGCATAGTTACTCCGGAGTTACGGTGCAATCTTTTGTACTAACGGTGTAACAGTACAGTCCATACTAATATATATATGTAGGTACAGTGGAACAAGATGGGAAGTTATGGAATAAGGGGGAACAATTTGGGAATTGACTCTTATACTGCTGTTGTTTTTAACTACCAGGTAGGTTTACCTATTCTATTGTTACAGGATATGTAGGCTACGACCTTCTGCTTCTGAGCAATAATCTGGACGTTTGGGAGTCACTTAGAGAGAATTTAGACTGTAGTTATTATTTAACTACTGGGTACCTATTCTATTATTACAGGGTACAGTATGACCATAAAACTGAGCAAAAGTCTGGTCATTTCAGGAGGGATATATATGTGTATACATAACAAGATGTGAAATGATGGAATCTGGGAACTAAGAATTTTGGTTTATTGGTTATTGGTTATTGATTATTATTATGAATGTAATTTCATAATGATAATCATTCATTTATATGTACTTATAAATTAGAATGTGGGAACATAATGCAAGGGGAAATACAATACATATAGACCTTATATGAAAACAAATATGACTGAAAAGTATAAATCAATAAGTGACAAAGATTTGGATAACAAAAACGATAAAAGCAATGCCATAAAGACAATAATAATGAGGGAGTACTATATTATTTTTTATTACAGTTGTGACCCATAACCTTTCACATCAGTGTCACCAGAGTTCTTTGTGATTTGAATGGGTACGCTTGATTCATATCAGATCACAGCAGGGAGCAATGAAGTGTTTTTTATAAAGAAATGGAAGAGGCTCTCTGCTCGCCCAACCTTCAGGCATATGCTGGTGAGATGAAGAAACATACTGAATCTGTTCATATGGTGGGTATAATCAGAATATATTTACGGGCATAGAATGCCTGGTTTGTGTCTGATGTCAGCTGTAGTGTTAACTGAACAAATGAAAAGTACTGTTGGAGTGTTAGCATTTTTATCAATCAACTACCAGACGTTCATGTCGTAGCTAATACTGTGCGCCCAGCTGAGAGCCAAGCAATACCCTACATTTTTTACAAGCTAACACTAATGATTGCTCTAATAGAATTTACGACACTATGTCATTACATTCAGTGTAATACAGTATAATGCTTGTGGGTTTGTGTCTTACAGAAGCTGAAACATGTTCAGGTGATTTTATTCACATAGCAACCTACACTAAGCTAATCTCCTACTGCACTGGCTAAACTTTCAACACATCCTCATTGTGATTACTTTGCTGGCAATATATCAAAAATGTCCTATGCTGCATTTAGGCTTTGTCAGTAAAATAAAGCATGGGCCAGTCAGAAGCATGGGTGATTTTAACCATGTTTCTGACTTCATACCTTATCGCTAGATGACTACTGTTGTTGCAGGCTTGTCATACCAGATAATTGGAAATTAACCTCAACTTTTCAGTTGTTATTGTGCCACATATTTGTTATGGTTTACTGTCAAATTAGAAACAAGATGCTGATTTTAGTTAGTTGTTTCTTGTATAGCCCTATGTAGTCCATTAATATTGTAATTATTCACATCTAGGATACCAGCAATAATGGCTTTGCAGCTCTTTCTTATGGCTCACCAAGTGGGAGACATCATAGCTGTCAGAAATCAAGATATCTCAGACTATAAATAATAGTCAAGAGACTGACACTACCAGTTTTTTTCTATAGGGTCATTATATGGCCATAGTGCACAAGCTTCTTTCCCCTCATCTCAACCTCAACCCTGTCATCGTCATCAGAAGTGGAAAGGAAGATGAAAAACTGAACAAAATGAGGCAACAATGCAAAAAAACAAAGAAATAAAGATTTCAATGCTATCTGTTCATTTATTTTGGAAATAAACTTTACTCAAAACATGGAAGAACAAACTAAATTAGCTGCACAGTTTGCTGTCAGAAGAGCATATTAACCATGTATATGAGTTGTGATTCATACCTTGTGGTTTATCTTACTATATTTGTATTTATTCTCTGGGATGAAAGGAGGCCGTGCACAGAGCTGAAAAAAGGTAAGCTTGCTCCTTGAGGAGCCATAATGCTGGTTGAACACAATTGTCAGGGAGTAGACTTTCAACATTTCAACATACAACATGTGTTTACACTGAAACACAAGTCATTGACATCTAGGGTGGGTGAATTCTGTCCACCAATGGCAAGCAGAGCCATGAGGCCATAAACAAGCATCCAGTAATGAAATTTGCTGGTGAGATGAACAACAGCTGAGACAGTCTTCAAAGGTTGGCAGCATCCATGACAATACACTGTCCCCTGAACCCTTTGTTCCTCAGTAAATGCACAGATGTACCCCATAGTTATTTTAAGTACCCCAAAATAAAGGAACATTGTAGTTTTCCTGTTTGTTGGTAATAAGGTTATTGTGAAATAAAATCAGATCAGATTTATTAAGATTTATTAAGCGCTGCAGAAGTCATCACTCTATCTTCCCTGAAACTTCCTGATTTTTGCTCAGTTTTATGGTCATACTGTATGTTGTAATAACAGAATAAGTATCCAGTAGTTAATAACTAACTATAGTAGTAAATAATAACTACAGTATAAGTTCTCTCTAAATTCCTCCCAAACCTCCAGAGTATTGCTCAGTTGGTTGTACATATCCTGTAATAATCAAATAGGTAGGCCTATAATGACGGTATGAGTTCTTTGTAAGTTCCCGAATTGTTGGTTGGTTGTTGGTACATAAACATTACACATGCGCATTGCTATTGATTGCACAAGACCACATGATCAAATTCAAATTGTTTCAAAATAGAAGAACATTTTTGCTTGCAGGTGATACGCCAATCCATCCCATGGTTTGGGTTAAGATGGTTAGGTTTAGGCACAAAAATCATTTGGTTAAGGTTAGGGGGAGATCATGGTTTGGGTTAAACCAGTAAAATGCAGTAAAAATGTCCCTTTGATGGCACTAAAATGGCTGATGTGATGGTAAAAAATGTCTGGTTAGTGGTCTACAAGAGGTCCGACAATAAATAACGGAAACCCATTCTGTACCAGTAGAGCAAACTACCATTGGCAACAGGACCAGCAGCCTGTGGACTACTGGGACGGAATTCCGTTCTGTGTCAATAGTTGGTAAATTATTGCATCAGTTCCATAGCTGTAGCTAGAACTTATTCCATAACTTCACATTTTGGTCCCCTGTACCTACATCTATGTATTGGTTTATACTGTACTGGTATACTGTTAGTACAAAAGATGTCTGAGGTAATTACGCTGGTTGTTGTGGGCTGTAATCTACATCCTTACCAAACTTTCCTCCTTCAGCATTTCTGCCAATATTTCTGCCAATTGAGCCCCTAGATTTTACTCACTGGTCCTTTAAAGGGTATAGTTAACATTAGAACTTACTACAACTTAAAATAGTTGGGGCAGACTTCAGGTCAGCAGACATGATTTTCCTTACTGGTTCACCTCTGAGGATGTGATGTACATTAATGTCCAGTGATGTTCAAGATCTACTGAGTTCATAAATGGCAAGTCAGACTGCATATACTGTGGAGCCAGGCCATAACAAGCTTTACAAGCCAGGTGTACCATTGTTAACTCAGTTTTTAAAGTAACAGGCAGCAAATGGCCTTTTCCAAAAAGTGTGAGCTGTTAGATTTCTTTGTGGTTTAGTCCTATGTATAAACCACATTCTACATGAGCTACAGCCTTCCAGTGGGGAAGACCAGTATAAACACATCACAGTAGTCAGGTCTGGTAGTGACAAAACACATTAAACTTTTTTCTCTTTTTTCAAAAACAGATGGAAATACAAAACCTGTAACTCTGGAAATACTTGTGGAAATACACATGATAGAAGACCCATTCAGTGATGCTGCTGATGTGGCCATGAAAATACAGATCAGATTTCTAAACTGATCGCTGCTGCTCACAAACCAGGAGCTCTACCTTTAGTAGCAATTGGAACATAGAGTTTAATTCAGTGACAAATTAGAAAATATTTAAAGCAGAATGAACTAGGAAGAAGCCAGAAATAAAGACAGGGATGCTAACCAAGCTCATAGAGTGTCTTTAGTCTATCAGTTGCTTTCATCTCCTTTAGAATACAGCAACATGGTTTACAGTGAAAGTTTGTGAACGCTTTAGAATTTTCTGTATTTCTGCATAAATCTGACCTAAAATGTGATCAGATATTTACACAAGTCCTAAAACTAGACAAAGTGAACCCAATTAAACAAATGAGAATATTTTTTTCATCTTTCTCATTTATTTATTGAGGAAAATTATCCAATCTTACACATTTGTGGGAGGCAAAAAAAAGTATGTGAACCCTTGCTTTCAGTAACTGGTGTGACCCCCTTTTGCAGCAATGTTTCCGTTTGGTTGAAGTTTATCATCCCTGCACATCAGCTTTGAGGAATTTTAGTCCATTCGTCCTTACAGAACAGTCCCAACTCAGGCATGTTGTGGGTCTCTCAACATGAACTACATGCTTCAGGTCCTTCCACAGCATTTATTTAGGATTAAGGTCAAGACTTTGAGTCGGCCATTCCAAAACATTATCTTTCTTTTGCTTTAACCATTCTTTGGTAGAACGACTTGTCATTTAGTGTCGTTGTCTTACTGCATGACCCACTTTCTGTTGAGCTTCAGTTCACAGACAGATACCTTGACATTTTCCTGTAGAATTTGCTGGTACAACTCAGAACTTATAGCTCCATCAATGATTGCAAGCTGCCCTGCTTCAGAGGCAGCAAAGCAGCCCAAACCATGATACTACCTCCACCTTGTTTCACAGATAGGATAAGGTTCTTATACTGGAATGCAGTGTTTGCTCATTGCCAAACAGAACGCTTCTCATTCAAGGCAAAAAGTTTGATTTTGGTCTCATCCATCCACAGAACATTGTTCCAATCACCTTCTGGCTTATCCATGGGGTCTTGAGTGAACTGTAGACAGCAGCAATGTTCTGTTTGGAGAGAAGTGGCTTTTTCCCTTGCAACTCTGCCATGCACACCATTGATGTTCAATGTTCTCCTGATGATGGACTCATCAACATCAACTGTAGCCACTGCAGACTCACACTATCTTGGGAATACAATGCTGTTCGGCACCTGACTTAAATTGAAAATGTAAGACCGGTCTTCATTAAAGGCACCATGGTGGAGAGCTGCATGCTTGCACCTCATTACTTCATAACAGTAACATAACTTATAACTAAACCACTGCAAGACTGAACCCAGACAGATCTGACTGTAGCCTCTCCAGTTTAAATTTTTTTAAAGTTGCAATCATCGTCCAGTCTAACAATGTACATGTCCACAGCAGAGGCAAGACTTCTGGGTAATGAAGTCCCCGAAAAGGTACCTCTTGTGCAAAGAGTTGTGGTGCAGGAGATGACGATGTTGTGCATTGCACTGATGGGAGGTTCCATACCTTGAATTTCCTCTTTACTGTGTGTTTTCACAGGCCGCTGAGGTCACTGACCTCATAGCCAATGAGGCACAGTGTTCGGGTGTGATTGAGAAAACATATGTAAGACCAACAGGAGGCAGGATTTACGTTTTACAGCCCCAGACAGACAGATAGAGGCCGCTCAGGTTTGTCAGAGTGCCACCACATAACTAGGCCCCAACCAAACTAGATCAATTAAGAATATTTGTCATAGTAAGTCGTGTCTCTAGTGAAAATCATGGTAAAGAAACAAACTTTCAAAGGGTTTAGGAGATCAGAAGCAGGTGATCTCATGAGAAATAAGTTTAAAGTGAATAAAGAGCACTCAGTTATTTACACTCACCTGACACCATGTGAACAACCTTATGCAGCAAAGCCCCACTCATCTGCCTCTTCTGAGGTTATAAAATTAACGCAAAAGGATTAAGAGAGGCGCCCTGAGCCTGGAGCTGAGGCAGCTGGTAAAGCTTTTACCATGTCAGACTGAGCAACTGCTCCACCCCCACCAACACTTAACCACCTCTGACCTTTGACCTCTAGCAGGGGATGAGCGGGGATGTCTCTCAGAATGACCTCTGCTCTCATGTGAAAATTTGTAGACACACACACACTCACTCCTTTACTCATGACTTCCCTTTACTCCTTTAGCTTGAAGATAATAGCTAGGGCTCTTACCTGGAGTGCTCCTACTATACTGTAGCTTTCCCATCATGCTTTTCCCAACCTTGGGGACAGGGGCAGAGGTGGATTACACCAGATTTACACTTAGTCCATCTCCTGTTCGTAACTGTGGTAACAGGGCCAAATGTTTCCAGATGTTCAGCAAACAAAATGTTTGAGAGAAAGAAAAAAATAAGTATAGCCTGTTGTGTTGCTCAGCAGTGGCTAAAGAGAGTTAGCCAATGAAGCATAGAATACAGTCAGGGAGGGAGGAGGAAATGACCTGAGATCAGTGTTTCTCTTACAAAACATTCATATACTGTAAACATGAGGATTACACTGAGAGAAGGCTCATTTGTAGGACAGATGGAAAGAAAACCAACAGCAACAGTACTGATGTTATCTGATTTTGTGGGATCTGATCAAATGCACTGATTCAATATTAGTAAACAGTAAACAGTACAATCACATAATGATCACTGATCCGACATGCTAATTTAACAGGCTATCGCATGGTTTCACTGTTATCTCTTCAATGTTGAATGACTGGACAAGTTTATGTACATATGTATATATGTATGTATGTATGTGTGTGTGTGTGTGTGTGTGTGTGTTGGAGAGTCTTATCTCCTAACCGCTGTAACCACAGAGGTAGTGTAGATAAATGTTGCTCTCCTCACTGTGACACCAACAGAATGCAGTCTCCTGCTCTTCCTGGGCTGTGGGTTTGGCTCCCAGCCAGGGAGAAAAACATCAGCTAGTGAAGCTGCGGGGCGCTGGCGAGCTGAAGCTCTGCAGACCGGCCTCTGACCATGAAGGAGTTATTTGATCTGAATGTAGGGGACGATTTAGCACCGCCCACTCCCACTCGAATTGTCATGCTATTTTAAAATGGCACAGAGAGGAAAGCGCTTCAGTGATGTGTCTATCAAGAGCCTGCATTATCAGGGAATGCTTATTCAATTGTTGTTTCATCTCTCCAATTCTGTACATTCTGTACACACTCTGCTTATGTTATGGTGTACGGTCATGTGGAGGAGTTTTAAACATCTGAACACTCCAGTTGGCCATATTTCCCTGCTACTTCGGCTGCTACTCTGCTGTTGCTTCTGCATCTTTGTACAGCTTTGAGAAACAACCAAATTGGGTAGCTATAAACTTTTAAGGTTTTCCTGAGATGTTTGTCCACCCAATCTGTACAAACAAACATAAATGGAGGAAAAATGTTCAAGTCATTTAGTAATGGATAAACCTGTCTGAAATGAAAGAGCACATGGTGATGATGATTGAGATGTGTTGGTCTGGTTGAGGGGAAACACAGAGGCCGCATTTACACCAGGTATTAACTAACATGCATGTTGCAATATGTATTATAAATGCACACAGAGCACATTGCAGTCAGAGTGTGATTGGGTAAATGGCATCTGTATTTAAAGCATCTATAATCAATATTTTTATTATAACAATATATGAAATGACAATGTATAATGTGAGAGGTGTCACTCGTAGTGATGAACCTACAGAGCTTCTCTGCAGCTTTACGGAGCTTTATAGTGAGTTTCAGCTCATTGTTTATCTGTCTAGATGCAACTTTACTGTTTTGGTTCACTCTCACCACTCTCTTCGGATCATTTTTTCTGCCACAGCAGGCATCTAAATGGACACAGTTAGCGACTAGCTGGTCAACATGGTGGAGCATTCAGCAGCTAAAGAGAAAGCTTTGTTTCTCAGGAGTTGGTAGAGACCAAAAAATGAGGTAAAAAGAGAGTGAATATTGGGCTTACATTCACAAGGTGGACAGAAGTATGACTCCAAATGAATGATAATGTTGCTCTGTAACTGCTGGATGTGTAAATAGCTTTGGTAACAAGTTTTAACATATCATCCTAAAAGGTGATGATATGTCAGCTTGTTTCTGCTGGCTACAAGTGGCCAAAAAGTCAGTTAATGCAGATTTTAGAATAACATGTTGTAATGTCACCTAAGTCTGTCTTTTCCTACTGTCTCAATCTGCCTGTCCAAAAGCTACAGGACCACTCCAGCCTGGGCCCTCCTGGTGTGAGATACACAACATTTGATGAAAATGAATCACAGAGAACATCTCCCAAAGCCACACCTAATACTAATGCAGGAGAAGGCTGAGGAGGTGGAGGGAGTTAAATGGCAGTCAGCAGTTAATGCACGAGCAAGGACCAGTGTCTGCATCCAGAATATATGGATGGTAAATTACTACAAATGACTCACACCACCAGACAAAAGTTTGAACACACTTTACCATTCACTTGAATGAGAAAGTGTGTCCAAACTTTTGGCTGGTACTGTACGTGTCTGCCTGAAGTACCATTGTACCAATTTTAATTTCATTAAAGAGAAAAGAAGGTGTCTCTACAAACAATGTTCTTTTGTCATTTTCTGACAGGAGCATGACATTAGATCACTTCCCTGTTAGATAACTTTGTTTCTACTATTTAGCTAAGTTTTGTTGAGAAGGAGGATAAAATGATTGTAGCTGTTAATAACTTTCCAGTTATAAAATCCTCTCTCATAGTATTATAAGCGTTTAAACACATGGATCTATCACTCAAATCATCCTTTCTGGATCATAAATGTATCATCTCACATGGTACCTGAAACCATGTGCCTAGCTAAGTTAATCTAGCTCTATAAGTTAAACCCAAATTTAACATCACGTCTCTAGTCAGCACACAGCAGGGTTGCCTTTTTAAATGCACGCAAATGGCGCCTGAGCACACCATGAGGTGATGACACAATCACACATACACAAACACATACAGGTGTGTCAGGAGACTGGAGGCTGTGGATTTACTGCACAGGAAATGGAGGACAGCAGGAGGTTATGACATGTCATTAACACACACACACACACACACACACACACACACATCTAATTTGCTCCTCTGTTTCTGTCACACACAAAAACAGTGTTGATACTGTTGGTCAGCTGTGTCTCCATCAGACAGGAACTTGCATGGGAGAACTGAGCATGTCTCAGGCTGTGCAGTAGCGAGCTAATGATTAGCTGTGAATCAAGATAGATTGTTGCACTTCTTTAACCACACAGAACAGCATTCATGTATTCAGCTACTAGCCACCATGCTTTGCAGCCATGTGAAGCTTTAATGGTTCCCTGGAGGGACTGTGCATGCAAGTATGTGTGTTTGCTTGTAGGTAAAAGGCCTGTAACCAAGTTGTGTGTGTGTGTTTGTGTGTGTGTGTGTGTGTGTTGTACAGTAGAGATTCAACAGGATGTACCGCTTGGAAATCTGCTTTAATTTGGAATTCCTCTTTCTCATGTCAGTCTCTTTCTCTCTCTTTTCTCTCTGTCTCTTATGTTTTCAGAGTTAATTTGTCCAGTTACTGTTTGGAAGGAAAAATGGGATGAATTACCTGGATAAAATGGGATTTTGGTTATATTGATAACAGATGATCCTCTAAGAGTGGAAATAGTAACCCCTGTCTCTGTTCAAAGATGGTCTTTGGCATCAGATGTGGGTGTCCTTTTTGATCTTCTATGGCCATCCACTGGCTCCTGGTTGGAGATGTGAGCAAAACACAACAATGTACAGGGAAAAAAAAAACCTTACACACTCCAGAATAAACTGATAAGCAAACCTTGAGTCAAGATTTTGTTTGTCACACTACAATTTCCAAGGCCAAGAATGAACTTTCAAACGCAAGGTTCTGTTTGTTTGGCAGCATGCTTTGAATTTCTGATGGCTGACTCACCAGCAGGTTGGTAAGGCTTATTATGACGTATAAATTCAAACATTATGGAATTAATTGACTATTGGCTGAACCCCTCCCCTGACTTGCAATCGTCCAGTCATAGCACATTTTTTCTTACCTTACTGACACAACTGGGACTAACTACATCTAAACTGCAATACAAGAACAATGGTGCTCCTCTATGACCATGTCTTCTACATAAATCATCAACTTTTTGGCCAGGACAGGCAGCAGTTAGCCTTAGTCTTCTATCACCAGATCATGTGTGTAACCATCAAGTTCATATTTAAGACCACTTTTACAAGATAATCATTTTAAAACAAGTCAGTTGGAAGCCTTAATAAGTCAGACCAAGATGGTATTTTCAAGCACCTCATCGAGCTAACATGAGCTTAATAAGCTAGTTAGCAACACTTGATAAAATATGCCACGGACAGTTTTCATTTCAGCCAGTAAATTGACAGTCACCGGGTAGAGATGAGAAGTCTGAATTCGTCTAGCTCTGTCTGAAAACATGTGCCCATTGTTTCGAAAATGTTGAGTGGTTAATCTGCCACCATTATCACTGTAAACTGCATAAGTGCTGTGTGAGAATGGAAATGTAGCAATAGAAGTAAGTGGGCCAGGAGATGAAGGGTCAAATAAAATATTATGGATTTAATAGTTTCTCCTTTACTTTACAGACCATGCTGAGCAGAGAGCAGAGCAGAGCTACAGTCCAACCATTCAGACAACAAAGAAAATGCTTCTATGCAATTGCTATGCAATATTTTAGATGCAAGAATGAAAAGTATTTATTGGAGTATTCCTCAATACACTGCATCATCAGTGGACACTGACAGATAATAGTGTTCCAAGAAAGCAGCAGCACAGACTAAAGTCTGTCTGACATCACCAGACTCAATGAAGAGAAACTGGTTGCATGCAGCTATTTCATGCCAATTAACACCACCTTATCATTATCATCATAATACTCTGCCTAGGTGTGTGTCTGTCCCCGGGGTGGGGGTGTTGTGTGTGCATGAGCTTATTTGTCTGGACGTGTGTGTTAGGCGTGGATCCAGGTTTGTTTACCTCATACAGGGAATGATATGCAAAAATGTGTATGTTTATGTCTTATTCAGGCTCAACAGACCTCTGATTCAGTCAGTAATATATTACTGTGAGTGTGAAGCAGTCAGAACAGAATGAAAATATTTAAACTTTGAAAGAAGTTCAGTTCAGTTTACTTAACTTTTTCTTATTAATGTCATTCTGCAGGCATTTTTATTTTCAGTTTGAAAAGTAGGTCTTCACACATGTAACATGTCAAAACTATGTAACTTGTGATGTTAACAAAATGACAAATCTTAAAATTTCGTGAAAATGTAACCAAAATTTAACAGAAAACCTGTGCTAAACTCTTCATAATATCATATAGTATGTATAGAGTATGTAGTATACTATAATATGTTCAGAATACTGTTGATGTATTGTGTGTCACTGTTGTGGTCAGTGGTATCAGTGTGTTGGTGGTGGAGGGAGGACGAAAAATCACTTGGTACGTGTGTGTGCCCAGTAAATCGGCTCTGCTTCATTATAAATTAGAATCTCTCCAAAATCATATTCACTTTTCATTAACTACAGACTAAAATGTCCAACAAAATATTAATGTGATTAATTAATAATTAATAGCTGAGTCTTATCAATAAAGCTGTTGCAATGTGGTGTTTTGCAGAAACGTCAGTAATGATGATCTGTTTGGTGTGTGAGCTGCCTACAACATGTAGTCTCCTTTTCTCTCAGTAGACTGAATACCTGTATCCATCACACAGCAACAGGAACATATTGAGCATGTCCAAACTGAGTGAAGTACTGTGTGCATGTGGCAAAGAGGTAGTAACTTGAAGAGACGACAGGATTGGTCAAGATCTAACAGTTACTGTTCTTATCGGCTTTTCAGACTGGCAAGATTTTACACATAGATTCCAAGTTTAAGATTATTTTGGAATATAGCAGCTGCCACAGGATGAATCTGCTCCATTGGAACATTTTTATTTTCAGTAAAAGTCCAAATTCCATTTACTCGATCCATCCATTTATTTCTGTCCAAGCAGATTATTACAAGGACCTTTCAGCTTTGCTGCTTAAAGGCAATGTCTCACAGTATTTGCAGTGTTGGCATTATTTGCACATGGAAGCATGTCAGGCAACAAATGTATATGTATATTATTTTTGGTTTGTTGTAGTATTGTGTTTTGGGATTTGACGGTGCTTCACAGAGGTGATTTTTTTTCTCAAATAAACTACACCACACCCTCTTTCCTTCCGGTTATTTTAAGTGTCGGTTCACCCAAATTACTAAAAACAAACATATTTCCCCTCTTTCCCTGTAGTGGTGTCTCTCCATGTAGATAATGTCATTTGAGTTTGCTGGTCCAGGTTTTCAGATATCTGTCAGATTTTTGAACGTGGCAGTATCCAGGAATTGTCCAGTATCTCATTCTGCAAACTGAGAGTTCACTTAGGGCACCAGGACATCCAGGACCTCCACTGGTGTATCACATAGAGTTACTATAAAAATGACATTTCTACAAAATGTAACTATAATCTTACTACATTCTTATCATAATCACACAACTTCCACTTTGTGATTTTACATCATTTTCTTTCTTGAACAGAAAAAAGTAGAATAGAATAGCCTGAGTCAGAGCATTACTAGATATTTTCCTTCTGTTGATCATTTCTCTCTCTCTCTCTGCTGTCTGGCAGCAGCACACTGCTCATAGTTTCCATCCTCAGCCTGTCTGCTCCGTGTGTGTGTGTGTGTGTGTGTGTGTGTGTGCGTGTCTTGGGGAGGGGGGGGGGATATTCTTTGCATGCTGGGAAACAGAAAGTAAGAGCAACAGAGAGACATAAAGTGTGTTAAACATTCCTCTCTCTCTCTCTCTGGCTGCACTGACTCACTTCTCAGTCCGCTTTTCCATTTGTTCACTCTCAGCTGGCCTCCTCCTCTCCTCTTTCTAATCCAACCCATCCTTTATGCATCACTTTCTTTCTCCAGTCAGTTCTCTGTATTTCCCTCTTTCTTTTATCCTTAATTTTTCCTCTTCTTCTTCTTCTTCTTCTTTTTCTTCATCTCTCAAAACAAGGAAACTTCATTTGTATGTTGCCAAAACCCTCATATTACTGTCATAGACCCTCAGTGTCACGCCTCACAGCTGAGCCAACACGCCCAGCAAATGTAAAAACATTCTAAACATTTATTGCAAGCATGTGATTGGCTGCTGATGCATGATGTCACTAAGATGTTCCTGGGATGTTGCATTTTGACCGTAGGGTCTCCCTCTGCTGACACACAGCCTGTCTGCCTGTCTGTCTGTCTGCAGCAATTTGTGGTTTACTGTTTGAGGAGCAAACTACAGCATAACTCACCAATAAACTGTGTATAGTGCACGGGCTGGCTACCAAAGCGGTCTCTTGTCGGTACCACTCAAGGTGGCAAAATCTACACTTCACAAATCAACATTTTTGAAATGGTGTATGTCGGTAATTAGTGTTTCGATATGATGACCATTGCTGAGTGGCAGCTTTGTCACTGTCATCATCTAATGAAGTTACCCGCCCATTATAAAGTGGAGTTTTGATGACTTCAATGAAAGCCAAGAATATAAAATGATACCAACATCATACATAGCTGCGACATAGATACCACTCACTAATGATTGTCATACAAAAAATATTAACTACAGACATAGACCTTTTCAGAAACATTAACTTGATTTTCCACTTTGAGTGGTACTGAAGTCTTGTTTGGACTATGTAAGTTTCTATGTATGTTTTTCATAAACTGTATCAAAGAGACAGAAAGAGAGAAAGACGAAGAGAAATTTTAGACCATGGAGACCTTGGACATTAAAATTGAAAGAGACTGGTTTTGATCCACTTTGGTCCGCATGTAATGTGTAACATGGGGACATAAACTTTACACTAACCAGACCCATATCTACCCAAATTCACAGAGATTTAAGCATTTGTGAAAACAAGACTAAGAATCCATTGCCACACTAGCAGCTCTTTGAGGATTTACTTTGAGCTACAGTCAATGCTAATGTTAGCATTTTTTTGGTAGGTTCACCATCTTAATTTAGCATATTAGCATGCTTCATTCGCTTATTGGCGCTATACACAAAGTACATCTGAGGCTGATGGTAATGTCATTAATTTAGCAGGTATTGTTGGACATGACCATGACATTTGACCTGATGATGGCAAACACAAGACATATGGAAAGGAAAAGAGGTTTCAACATCCAACATTAAAAAGAGGACAATGACAGAAAGAACTGGATTCCTCATGAGTTTTGAGATCAGTCACTATTTTGTCAGTCAAGCACAGTGCAATGCTCACTCCACACATATGGCTGGTGCATACATTGCTATCAGCTAACATCTGTAGAGTCTGTGCATTGGCTGTTTGGGGTGAATAAATGGCAAAAAATCAAATTTACACAAATAACACAAAAGTGAACTCAAAGAAAAAAAATGCTTCCTGAATTGTGAGTTCAGTCTGAATGCAGCTTTATGATCATGATCATGGGCCACTTTAAATTTCATTGTGTTTCAGTGTGTTTCAGTTATTGCTTGTGGTTACCAGAGTAGGAGAGTGCATTTGCCACACACACACACACACACAAACACACATATATTTAGATGCCAGACACCCTCCTCAAGCCTGTCTGAGTTTACCTTGGCAAGCACATCAAAAACAGACGATTGTGTATGTGTGTCGGTGTCTGTCTGTGTGTATAGTTTGACTGACTGCACAGACAGAATCAGTACCTTGCACAAGGACCCCTCATGTCCATAACGTTCAGAAACCTTTTGCTACAGTACTTTAGTAATGTTGTCACTGTTCCTCCTAATGCAACTAAAACTGCTATTGGTACGAATATTAATACTACTGATACTGCTCATAATAATGTTACCAACAAATAGTACCAGAAGTAACATTTTCTGGGAAAATCACTGCAGCTGAGTTCAGTTTGACCTCATTGACAGAGAAAGAGAGAGAGGGAGAGAGCGAGGGAGAGACACATAGAGGAAGAGTTAAAGAGCAGGGGTAGGGACGGAGAGTGAGTCATACATGTGGACGTGGCTTCCCCCTCTCTCTCTTTCTCTCTCTCTCTCTCTCTGTCTTTGCTCTCGATCGTCGTGTCTCCTTTTTTTGTCCGTCCCTCTTTTTGCTTCCCAAACCAGAGCAAGGCCTTCAATTATCTGCTTTTGGCAAAAGAGAGAGAGAGACTGCGCACTAAAAAGCCCTTCATCACAACACTGCCTCTCTCTCTCTCCGTCTCTCTCTCTCTCTCTTAACCCAGGAAATTCCTTTATAATGTTCTTTGAGATTAAACTGATTCTGACTCTCTTTCTTTCTCTCTCTCTCTCTCTCTCGGTTGTAATTCCAGTAGGTGGTTTTAATAACAGGTGGCAGCAGAGTGTAGTCAGTCTAGCCCACAGGCTGCACTTTACACACACCCACATGCACACTGATTAACTGCTTATATCTTTAGGAGTGATCATCACCTCTGGCGTGTTTTTTGCATCTCTAAAGTGTTTTTGATGTTTGGCGAATGTCACTCATTTGTCTCACGGAACAAATACACCTCCTTTTCTACAAATGTAACAATTAACAATAACTGAACTCACACAAATCTCCTACTTTCTATATGTTGTAAACTACGTATCTACATCGATTGATCAAACATGTGTCCTTTGTTGTGTTGTTGGTGGTTGATAAAAAAAATGTTATACTTTGTTCTCATGTTAGTGGGGGCGGTCTTATTTTAATGCTACTAACTACTGTTTCAGAAAAACAATCTGCTTCAGAAAATGTAGAAAACTTTAGAAAAGGTATGCTGTTAGAAGTATGAATACTGTAGTATGAATGGTACATTTTGCTAACTAAAGTGTAAGTAAAATGTTCAGCATTCAGTCTCAGATTTGCATATTGAACGCCCAACATGAAATGTTTGGGAACCAATGGGTTAGGTAAGGTTGGGTTGAGGTTAAGCATCCTGGTTTGGGTTAAGGCTGAAGTTTGTTCATGACATTTGAAGTTTAAGTGTTAAGTTTAAGAAGTCCCCTACAGAAAATGAAGAATTGTCTTTGATTGGTGTTGAGAGCACTTAAATGCAGCACTACTAATCTCAAATGGAATTGATTCCCAAAGAAATCAAGGCACACTGTTTTGTCAAAGAACAAAAGTTAAAAAGCCTTTACCATAGTAGATGCATGGTTTAAAAAAAAACAACAACAACAAGACCATCACATATAGCCTACACACCAGTCTTCCTCTGTGAATTCATTCCCTTTTTGTGGACATTAATTGTCTACTCAGGCATCAAGAGCACCCTTTTTCAGTCACACCACTGTCAGATCCAAGAAGTACTTCCCCCTTTGTGGTTTATCCCAAATAGGTCTATTTGGATATCTGTTATCAGACAAATGTGACCATGAAGGCTACTGTAAATTTCTTTGTCCTACTTTTTGGCAAACAAAAAGATAAGGATTTTTGCAATAATAACATTATTTTCACACATCCAGGAGTGGAATCTGTGGGACCTAAAGCAATGAGGAAGTAAAGCCAATGCCGACAAAACACAAGGAAAAATACAAATCAATGGGGAAACATCAGCCATTATCTTATTATATTGTATGCTGCAGAATGACAGCTGTGTCTAATGATTGTGATTTCTGAACGGAGGTTGGAGTCAGTGTTGCTGTAACCCTAACATCAACATTGTGGAAGTTGATATCAGTGTTAAATCATCCTTTCCATGCTTTAGTTTCCTTAAAAATATCAAAGGAGACATTTATGGAGGGGATTTTGTGCATTGCAACCACATTGGAGGACACAGTGGAACCAGAGAGGCCAATGAACTGATGGTCAGTTCCTGTCGAACACCAAAGACACACACACACACACACTCACACACCCAGGTGAAACACATGATTATTAGCTGTAAACCACTCGTTCCTACCGTACACACACTTGCAGTAAATGATTATTAGCAGGAGGCCCCTTCACACACACACACATACACACACACATATGCATATGCACACACACAAATACGCTGCATAAAACCCTAAACTCCTCTCTTCTCCCGTCTTTGCCAGTAGCGTAAACTTCAAACAACCAATAGCTTCCGTTCATAAAGAGCCCATTACACACACACCTACACACACACACACACATTTAACTATTACTGACGCTCTCAAAGGCAGTAATGAGAAAGCAGCAGGTAGGCTAACCTTTTCATCTCTCTCTCTCTCTCTCTCTCTCTCTCTCTCTCTCTCTCTCTCTCTCTCTCTCTCTCTGTCACACACACACACACACACACACACACACACACACACACACACAGTCTTGCTGTGTGTGATGACAGACAGCTGTGTAGTCAGGTTTTACAACCAGAGAGGAAGCACAAAGTCGACAGCAGAGCAACATCAAAGCAGCTGCTACTGTACAGTTAAGTACAGTTTCATTAAATAAACTAGCATTCAGTTTAAGCCACTGAATTGTCATACGAATAAATTTACTTGAGTTTTTACTTACACATATACGCAATTTAATTCATTTGAAGACATTAAAGCATGCAGTGATGACAACATCTTGACTACTACTGTATTAGAGTCTATTATCTGCTGTTTGTCTGTCTTTCACACCTAACTTATTTGGTAAAGTTGAAACGAACTCTGTTTTTTCCCGGTTGGTTCAACTTGCTTGGGCTGGTGTGAAAGTTGTCAGTCGAACTCTGAGGCCGCTTGAAAAGGAGGGTCTCGGTCCCCTTTGAAGCAGACTCTGGTGCAGATTGATGGTGTTGTGAAAAGCCACACAGACCAGCCACAGTCAGTGTGTGAGAGTATATCTGTCATTTTAGCATGAATTCAAAAGATAAACCATTATTATATCCATTTGATGATCATGATGTATGATAATGATCATGATATACTGTAAAGCAATGTATAGCCTAGATTTATACAAGATCATTTTGTAACCATGGTAACACACGGAATGCAATGTGGGGGTTTCCCCTGATGTAAAAGAGGTGAGTTTTGCTTCTGTCCCATCCCGTGTTTTTTAGCAGTTCTCCAATAAAAAGTCAGTGAAACGTAGCAACTGCCTAAGTGCAGCATGACTTGCTGTCAGTCACCAGAATTTGATTTCCCCACGTGGGTCAGTGTAGCGCTGATGATGCAGGATGACAGTTGGCACGACTGTCCAATGAATGAGCTACCTGTCAGTCTGTATAACTTCATGTTCACAACTCTTGGTTTGTGTTTAAGAGTCATTGTGAACATGGACCAAGACAGAACTAAAAGGCAAGAAAGTTCCCCAAAGGAACCAACTACAAATATGGGGGTTCTGCAGATTTGGCAGCACAGTATATGATGTCATATTCCAGCAGAAAGCCACACTTACAGTGGCACTCAGTTTCACTCATTATGATGATTTTATTCATCATAAAAAGCACTACTCAGCCTGAAGCTGTTGTATCTTGTATGGCTCTGAAGGAGCCTTTCAAAATGATGTCATCAGTGTTATCTCTTGGGCTTCAAGTCTAAATATTATAGGGAGTGTCTTAGCAGGGATGCTATTTGAGTTGTATTATGGGAGGTGCAGGATTCTGCATTGTTTTTAGCTTAACCCATACTAGACACTAAAAGTCAGGATATCCCGGCTTCGATTTTGATGATTTCATATGAAATTATCAATCATCCTGACTTCTAGTCCCTAATATGGGTCAAGAAGATGAAAAATCATCATTTTCCAAATGAAGTATGATTGCAACTTTAGGCTTTGTGCAGAGTACAGAGTTATTGTGTGTTTAGAGCCTTGCTTGCTAGAATCCTGGCTGCATTGTGATTGAAACTGCCAACAGTTCAGATCCAGATCAAGAGGGAATCACATCTGTATGTGTGTGTGTGTGTGTGTGTGGTTATACTGAAGGGAGCTCCACCCAGCAGTCTGCGTCTACTGACCACAGTATATTATGAACTGAGCACAGAAAGCAGTCAGACAGTCAGTCAGTTAACAGTCGCAGTAGTGCAGGGTGTAATGACTGCTTCTATTCCAGTCTGTTTGGACAATACACTGCCTTCCAGCCAAGGACACACACCCTTTTTTTAAAATCTTTTTCTTTTCTTCTTTTTCTTCTCTACTTCTTCTTCTTGTTTTTTTCTCCTTTCCATATTCTTTTTTGTCATTCTTATATTTTTTCTCCCCCCCCCTTTTATGCTTGTTCACATTCAGATCAACTGTTTGACTCACTGACTCTTGCAGACACTGAGCTCAACCCAAAACCCTAAACTGAAACATCCTCCCTCCCAAGATAGTATTTTTGCTTTTCATTACTGAATGTTGCTTAGTAGTCAAACATTACTGCAACAACTTGTATACAACATTCACTCAGACACAAGCAAGCACTGTTTTTCGTAGGACCTGTTTATGTTGGCATTTGTCTGAAAGTTATGTAGCTGACTTCCTTGCTATTTGAAACAAGCCAGAATCTACATCTACACGTGCCAATGTGGTGCGTTGAGCTAAATGCTAATGTCAGCATGCTGACGTGCTCACTAGTGTGAACATGCTGATGTTTAGCAGGCATCACTATGTTCGATTAGCGTGTTAGAATGCTAACATTTGCTACAGGTATTTGGTCATAAACCAAAGTATTGCACAAATACTTTGGTTTATTCGACATCTCACTCAAAACCACAGATGTCAACCACACTGTGGCACCAGTGGAAGTCAGAGGATCACCAAAGTCAGTAGGATTCATCTTCTGGGTACCATGATTGTTTGCACAATGTGATGGCAAGCCATCCAACAGCTGTCGAGACAAAAGTGACCAACAGACCACCATTTCCATCCATAAAGCCACATCACCATCGTGGCTTAAAAAGACTATGCAAGACTATGAGAGAGTGACAGGGA
Organism: Thunnus thynnus; assembly: GCF_963924715.1. NCBI lineage: Eukaryota > Metazoa > Chordata > Actinopteri > Scombriformes > Scombridae > Thunnus > Thunnus thynnus. The sequence goes on from NC_089533.1 coordinate 25,559,104, forward strand.
GACAGAGTGAGAGCAAAAGTAAGTGAAAATAAATTTTACTTAGTAATTCTGTACTGAAAAAACAACCTCTGCACGTCTCTTTCGCACACTGGTTCAAACAGTGTGTTCACAACACTGCCAAATACCCCCTACCCCCCTCAAAAAAAACCAACACAATGACTGTATACAGTTTCATCAAATGTAATAATTAACCACTGAGTCACTTTCTAATCTGTTATAAGTCAAATTTGTGAAATAGTCACTGTTCTTAAGATTCAGTGAAGGTGGAAAAACACATATGCTGAAGAAACCTTTGGTCTGTGACAAGGTTCTGACATTTCAGTTCTTATGGCTTTTTAGGGACTACCGTATGGCCTTATATTTGTGCCTCAGCTCTGAGTGTGAGCAATGGGTTATTTTGAGTAAAAAAAACTATTTTCCCTATGCACAAAAATTATATTTTGTAGAGAAGTGATTATCAAATGAAAAATATTTTGATGTGAGCAAGCAAAAATTCCTTCTATGCCAAATAAATTTTGCATTTTGTCTGCTCATCCATGCGCTCAGAATTACATAATCAGGGCTGCTGACAGTCAGAGGTTACAGCATCCTCATAAGAAAGATCATTTGAAAAAGTAACATTGGTATGCCAGTTGTTAAAAATGTAGATATAGGTACATAACATTAGGCTATTATATTATAGAACATATGATAACATTGAATGTATGTCCTTGTTTTGTCTAATTATTTTTTCCCCCAAATTGTTCCCCTAATATACTACAAAACAAACTCTAAAATTCACATTCAAATGCTTGTTTTGCTCATAGATGGGTTAACATCTATGTAAAAATATTTTAATTTATAAAAAGGTATGACCAAATGGAAAATGAAATTAGATTACAATTGAGAATTTGTTTTAATAATGTGAGGAGGGCATATATGTATAGACATCTCTGTGTTAACATCCCCCAAATCTCTCCATGACCCACTGCACACAGACACAAACACCAGTGAGGTTCTTTTTCAGTGTATTGCACCATTCTAAGAGTCTTGAACCCAAATTAAAGGGATAAAAATATTATATTTGTGAGGAATTTAAAGTCTTTGACAGAGGAACCTGCCAATGCAACATGCTCTCAGGATGAGCCAATAAGGACTCAGAGCCAAGTGGGAACTAATTTTAGTGTTAATTGTGTTGTTTTGTGAATTGTAGGGATTTTGAGGTACAGTTATTACTTCAATCATGCTACAATAATCTGTTTTAGCTCTAGTTGCAGTCTCTTTTAGGAAACTGCGTTGTAGTATTACACCTCACTTCCAACTCTCATTCTGTCTGGATGGAGAGAACGTGCACATATGTAAGATGACTCAACAGCTAATTTCATCCTGCCAATCAGACTGATGGAGGAGGGTCTTAGACATTCTGGTAATAACCATAATACATGGCTAGCTGTTTCCTGTTCAGACAACTCCATCTATAACTGTGATTTATTGAGAACAATTAAATCTCTCTTCTTCTCTCCTCTTCATCCTCTCCGTCCTCCTGTCATTCCTCCATCCCTCCCTTCCACATTCTTCCAAACGCCTCCTCGCCTCTGCACGATCTGTTTTTTAACGACACAGTCAGAAAGTAAAGTGAGGAAGAGTCTCGCTCCCAGGGGGGAAACAGCTGGGTGGAACACAAGATGAAGGTTTAGGACCCCCACCCTCCCCAAACCCCCTCACCTGCCTCTGTTGAGAGATGGGCGGCACAGACCAAACGGCACTAACACCTGGACTGACAGCCGCCTATCACTTAATTGTGTGTGCTTTTGTGTACATTATGTGTGTGTGTGTTTGGTTTCAACGGTAAGTGTTCAAGATGCTGATTAGTCACATTCACCACATAATTATGCAAACAAGCAGAAAATAGAAATAAGCAGCAGTAACTACACTGATGAAAAAAATAATAACTCTGTATCAGCATCATCATAATAAACTTTACGAAGCATTTGACAGAATGCAGTATTTCTGTTTTTCTGTTAAAACCTCAGATCTGTTGTTTTTGTGACTGTTGTGTTGGATTGTCTTCTATTGAGAGCCACACAGATCCTCTCTACCTTATGCAGTGGTCACTGAGGATAGAAGAAGTGGGACGCTGTATTTTATCAGTTTTAAATATGACGTGATCAGCGTTTGGAAATAAGTTAGTAAGTATCCACAACTGGATAAAGAAATGTGACATTGGTCTGCCTGATGTACTAGTTCTATTAATCGTACATATATACTGGAAGAATCAAATTATGTTTCTGTGATGTAATTTGACTTAACTAAATGATCAATGATCAAATTCTACATTCTGTTATATAATGGTTAAGCAGAAGCTTCACATAGCCGCCTTGAACTGGATACCTGACACTGCGGACTGGAAGCAGTTTGTATCCTGGCAGCTTTCACAGTAAGGTGATGGTATCTCCAGAAGTATCAGAAGTCACATTGCCAAATTTACAAAACACCTCGTGGCACATCATAAACCTGCACAGGATTTTAGATGATGGCGTGACCTATTCAACTTATTTAGTCCTGATCATTATTATTACAACTAGTGGCACCGTTATTAATCTGTACTCCCCAATAAAAACCTTTAATTTCTTCAAAAGCTCAGCATTTCAGGAATTTAGAAACACATCTAGTTTTTCTGATGGATGAGGGAGAATTTCTGAGGTTATATAATAAGCTTTGGATATGATTCATGGCTGTTAAACTCACAAGTAAGATTTGATTCTGTGCAGGTCAACAACTCTATTCCACCTCTACCTTTAGTTTTTACTTTTACGCAGAAGTGCTGTTAGTACTTTTATTAACATCACCTCTGCTTTCTGAACTTTTGCCTCCAGAAATCCAGATGTCTGCCGTGAATTTTTAATTCTCTTCCCAGCGACATTGACATCTACATGGAATAAACCAAAGAATTCTGCACACTGTTGATCACTTCGCAACACTTCGCAACACTTTACTTTAGCACTGCTATTCAGCATTTCAAAGCACTATATGAACATTTATGCTGGTTGGTTGGTTAGGTTATAACACACTATAATATAGTTGTAAGCCTATATAAGAACAGCTCAAGGTTATTTTTAATTGTCATTATACAATGCAGGATTGCACAATGAAATTCAGTCGTAGCCCTATACAGTCTAGGTTAAAGTAAAGTGTCTAAACTAAATCTCTCTGTTATTACTTTAACATTGTTCTGTGGAACAATGAGAGACTGCTTTGACCTTTGACCTCTTCCCAACCTTAAACTGTTAGAACTAGAGTCTGGACTGTTCCATTATGCGTACATCTAATGTGTGGTGGGTCAACTCCCAGATCGTACTCACAGGTTTTCTCAAAGCAGATGCTAAAGTAAATCATTATTAACCTCTTCATAGAGACCAACAGGTGAAACTGTCCTCCATTCCTACTGCTGTCACATCATCTTTTTTATGATAGAGGAACATAATGTCAACAGTATTTGTCAGTGCTGTAATTTGGCATCCAGCCACAGCCGCTTATGTGTCTGTCACCAGTCGTAGTAATATTACTAACTGAAACAGAAGGACCAGTAATGACAGCAATGAATACTCTAGTAATATGAGGCCTAAAGGAAAAACACTATAACTTACAGCTCCTCTGAAAGAAGAAAGCATGTCATTTGTGCATTTGCCAGGAATGGAGGGGATGCTGTGTTAGCATGAGAAAATATTCAAAGCATCCCCAGACTCAATGACTGTAATCTGCACACACTCACATAAGCAACAGGTTTGGGGTGCTTCATACAACACCATAGTAACTGTTTGTGCACATTATGTTTATGAAAGTTTTGAATATGCAGATGAAATTATGAAGTCAAAGGTCCCTACACATATATGTAAGATGTCCACGAATTCAAATTCCAATGGATGTTCAATAGAACAGCAACTTAATTTTTCTGTGATAATCATAGCTTTGAATTCAGATCCAAGCCTGTTATGTAGCCTTTTTACTTTTCAGTGGCAGCCCATGTTGGTCTGTGGTGATGATGTGGCTCATTGTGGTTCTGATGAAGCATCGCAGCGTTCACATCATACAGAGTAAAATGGCAGATACCTACTTCCTACTAGGAAATACAGTTCAGCTTAGCTCTCAGACTCGGGAGTTTAGCTGATTCTTTTCTCTTTTTTTTATTTTGGAGCAGTAACATCCAGGACTTTAATCTTTCTCTATATATACAGAGGGCACAAACTCGGAGCAGCCACCCAAAAACTACAGAAAATTACAATCATTGCTTCTTGACAGGCCAACGCAGAAACACCATCCAAATGTTACCCAAACCTTCTTCTTTCTTCTGATACTGTGCATGGACTTGGATGTTGGCTGAATATTTCAGTGTGTGTGTGTGTGTGTCTGTGTGTGTGTGTGTGTGTGTGTGTATGTTGACATCTAGGCGTCAAATGTACTGACAGGTAAAAGTGAAATAAACTTCACAGCTTATTAACAGTTGTCTCTGACTTTTTCTCACCTTCTTTGTGTGCAAACCTGTGTTTATGTGAATGTGTGCCATTCAAGTTCATTAGATCGAGACTGAAAGAGTGTTGAAGTTCTCACAGATCAGTCACAAACTGATCAAAGCTGGTCAGCTAATTGGGCCCTCAGAAGGCAGATTTGTGGTTTTAGACAGAACCTGCTAATTGGCATTACTTTTGCAACACTGTTCATTTTCTTTCGTTTTTAAATTTAAAAATGTATTTTCTTGTTTCATGATAACATGTTTCCAACATTAAAACCAGAGTGTCTTTTCTATTTATGATGAATATCCATCAAATTTCTTCATACCATAAGGTGTCTCATTTCATTCTGAATGACTCTGGTAAAGTGTGAACTGTATAGCACTGATTTAGGGGAATAGTATTTTCAAAACAATCTTAGTCATATTTTCATAGTCTACAATTATTTATTATAACAACTGATAAGTTTTTTTTTTCTATTGGTGTTATATCATCCTGTTTGTTTGTCCTGTAGTGTTTCCGTTTTTGGGGTTGTGAGGAGAATTTTTTAAAATGTGATGTGGCTTCGTAGAGAGAGGTGCTGCTACCTCGTCAGGTTCCCTCCCGAAGATTTTCCATGAAAAAGAATTTGATTCCTCTTCTTTTAAAGACATCCAGCCAACATTTTTCCCTCCTCACTTTGTGCTACTGTGCAAACTGTGGACGACTCCTTCAGTATGAATTGTATTAATCTGAATGGAAGTTTTTAGTGACCATTTCTAATATCATTTTACACAATTTACAGCCATACAAATAGTTTTTAAAAAGAACAGAATCACCTTTCCTCCCACAATAACCTAACTACACTTCTAGCCACTGCAGATCATATAGAAAATTGTACTTGACATTATTCTCTATACACAAAAAGTAAATCACATACAGTTTAATTCACATACAATACACATTTATACATAAGCATTTTACTAAGTCAGCTGTTCTTTCAGCGACAAGGGTTTCTTCATTAAATCATTTAATATATATAGCACGCAGTTTTCATCTTTAGATAATGGCATTGTTATTCATTATGGTTCCAGTCAAGCCAGAAAAATATGACCTTTTGATAGCTTAGTAAGTTAAGCAATGAGCTCATTCAAAACACAATATTATATGCAGATTTTTCCATAACTCACCTTTTTAAATTTTATTAAGCCGTAAAGTTATGCATAATTAAGAACCTGGCCACTTTGAGTGACAGGTCGCTAGCCCCTAGGTGGCTTGTTTCAGCAACCAGGCTTCATTCAACCCGCCTTAGCTCCACCTCTTTGCCCATTTTGGAGCGGCCCACTTTGAGCTTTAAAACTCAGAAACCAATGGATAACATCACAGTGGCTGCATCTATATTTTTTACAGTCTATGGGGCTTACACTACAAAAGATATGTGGTCAAATGCATCCCAGACCACCTCAGTAAGTCTTCATAGTAATTTACGCTTGTGCTGTCCATTTGTGATACAATCACCCAAGTCATTATCAGACCTACATTCCATACACCTGCTATACGTAACCTTGCAATTTCAGTTGCATCTGAATCTAAGCTGAAAGGCCAGATCTAGTGATTACATTTTTTTAAACTTCAGCCATCGAGTGTAATGACAGTGGATGCTTTCAAGACCTCTCTAGGTTCACATTATAGTGCGTAGTTGTAGAGATTTAAAAAAAAAGGGTAACTCCACCAATTTTACACATCAAAGTCTGTTTACAGGACTGTGCTGGGGAGTGTGAGTGTGTGAAAGAAGTTGTATAAAGCATTTTGTGTGTCCAGAGGGAGCTGTATGAAATCTTATAAATTGCCTCAAGTGATGTCACTCGAGTCAGTGTCAGTTGAGCCTGAAGACTACAAGTTTGAAAATAAAAAAAATCTGAGTGTGGAGTTACAAAGAATTGAGGTTACCAGACCTCTGTAGCCTGATCTTCATCTCTGTTTGAAGCTAGCAGCTCCGGCTGCTACAATAGCTGCTACTAGCATAACACACCTGAATCTCTGCCTTAACTGTTAGCAAGTGAGTTGTGTTGTGGGCAATGTAGTCACCAGATTTTGACAAGGAAGAGGACTAGACAATATCTCTTGTTCTACTGCATCTATTTTTTAAACTGTCCATTGTGAATCTGACAGTGTTATACGAGTGCAATGCTAAATCAGTGGAGCATTATATAAAGATGAACCAGGTAACTAAAGGCATATTTACATTTTTTGGAGAGTCATTTGTTCATCTTTCTTTGTAATGTAAATTTCCCACTGACTAATGAGATAACTTATTGTAAAATATTGGTTTATTATTTTACAAATATACTTTCCATTTACACAGTTTCTCTTTTTTCCACACTTTGATCAAGAGAGCTTTGGTTGGTTCAAACCTATGCACACACCTCTGTAAGAACCACCACCTCTCATAAATTTTAAAGAAACGAAATTGCATTCTCAAAATTTCTACTCTAGATTGAATTTTTACTCTGTGCATAAATGAACAGTGATATAAAACTGAGACCTCCATTATCTTATTGTAATGTGTGTCTAATTCTTGGATGTGTTCCTAAATAAATTTTTATATGTCATTCATCATTTTTAAGTGTGACTAATACATAATTTATAGTATACACAGTAGCAAATCATCAGCATACAAATAGAGTTTTTGAGTGCCTTTGAACCCAATCTGTTTCACCACATCAGGAGATCTGCGCCAATGGACTTCATGAAAACAGTAGTGCAAAGCCTGGGTAGCCTTTACGTTCCACATTCAAAGGAAAATCAATGAATCCATCAATCCTTTCATCCATCCATCTAGATACTAGCTGCATATCAGAGTCAGTTAAGTCAAGTTTTTGTTTGCTTGCTGAAGACTCACCTTCCATCATTTACTTCCAGGGTCATTTTAAACATCACCTACAAGCTGCTTTTATTGGACCAGAGCTTAACCTTGCCAAATCTCATTGGCCGGGAATTTTCACTCGGTATAAAGTAAGTAGCACTTATGCTAACAGGATACTTTATTTACTTTTTTATTTCTTACCTTTGTTGTTAATAAACTGCAAACTTTAGCAAACTTTTTTCTCTCACTCTCTCTGTCTGTGACCTTTGGGGACAATTAATATCATTTCAATCTCTACTTCATTTCCTCCTTTGCAGGAATCCCAAACATTTCCATGGTTTTTCTCTAGCTCTGCTTTGCCAGGGAAACGTTGGAAATTACAGAGTTGGATTTTTTGCTCCACTGATTACTCAGACTTTATAGTACTTTATAATTAGATCATACTTATATGTATGGACTGTGTAAGTGTGGATATGTTTGCATGTGTGTCAGTGGTTTTTTGTCCGGGGTGAAACATGCCGCTCTGCTTGTAAGAACTGATCTGACCTGTGAATCTCTGAACCAGCCAATCAAAGCAAAACTAATTACTGACAGCTCTCTGCATGCAATGTCTGCGAGGAAGATCTTTTTAGGAATCAAAGTCATTTGGTATATATAAGAGCTAAAGAGAAAATGTACACGATTCTGTACTCTTAATTAATTAACTTAATTGAGTAAATAATTAACTTAATTTGAGTTCCATTATTTTTTGGGTTGAAAAATGACTCAATCATCAGCTCCACAAAAACAACATATTTGGTCCTACACAGAAGAAAGAAAAAACACGGCTTGGTCAACCGTTCCTGGCTGGCACCTGGCAACGTATACATGTGTAAGCCAAAATTTTGAAAACAACACAAGTGGAGGAAAAATAGTGTCTATACTATAGATTTATCAGCAAAAATGTATCATCTAATTGTGTGTATTCAGTAAATAGTCAAGCTACTCTTTTAGTCAAACACACTTTTATTGTCATTCACAAATTAAAAAATTAAAGTTTGCATCAGCCCTGGCATTAACATTAGCAACATATGTAAAAATCTGTAATGGAAATTGCAATTGTGTTTGGAGGTTGTCCATAAGCACAATTTTTAACAATTTATTATATACAAACACAGTTTAAGATTTACACCTTAGTATGTACAGTACCAGTCACTTGTATTGTAACATATAGTATAAGATATGTGTGTTTTAGGTGTTTAGGTGTAGGTCAGTACTTTGCTGCTTGTATATGGCTGCCTAAAACTCATTTCTTTTACATGCCAAAACTCAATACTAACTTTTAACTGAAGTCATTATGGCATACAGAGTAAAGAAAATTGCACACTGACAGCTATTGATAGCTGACAGACTGTAGTTTACACACACTTTGTTAAGTGATTTAGAGTCTACTGACAATACCACACAGTGAAAATACTGCTGAATACTCATGAGTTAAAACTTCGTGGAGTGGCTGCTGAAGTGAGGGTGCAATGTTATTTTCATCAGAGAAACATTGGAACAAAAGCTTAATGTGTCTGCGTATGAGTGTGTATACGTGCATGTGTTGTGACGCTCTGAGGATCCGATCAGAGCTGGAGGTCGAACCGGGGAATGATGAGGTGGCGCTTTCCTCCCTTTCTTCTTCTTCTCTGCCTCCCTTTCTTCTTGAAAGACAGATTGCATTCCATCCTCTTCCCTGTAAAAAAAAGGAAGAGGCAGACACATGGATAATGTGAAGGTATCTGCAGTGTGTGTGCATGTGTGAGAGAGAGTGTGTGTGTCTGTGTGTGCATGTGTCTGTGTGTGTGTGTGTGTGTGTGTGTCTGTCTGTGTGTGTGTGTGTGTGTGTGTGTGTGAGAGAGAGAGAGAGAGAGAGAGAGAGAGAGAGAGAGAGAGAGAGGAGGAGGAGTGAATTAGAGGCTTGCTTGGCCAGCTTCAGACTGTGCAACGTGTCTGCTGCTGGTGGATCAGATGGCAGAAAGCTGCTGCTGTGCGTCTCCCTGCAGCTCATCTGCTCCATAATGTCTGCTTTCTGCTTAATTACAGCTCACCTGCAGCCCGGCCGGCGCTGCACACAGCCCTCTGGAGGGGGAAAACGAGAGAATCGCCCATATAAACCTTTATTTGGACTGGGGGGAAAATGCAGCCGCTAAAAAAGGGCTTTTATTATTTAGAGCCAATAACAATCATAACGTCTGCAAACCCCACAATTGTGCAGGTATTTCAAAATAGAGGCGGTTTCAGCCGACTGCAGCCATTTGCACAAAAAATGCAAAAACATCTGGTTCACTCATAAGAGACGGTGAAGCCTTTTTTTTTTACAGCCTCCTCAATATCTATTTATCTATCCGATAATGTGGAGACAAAGGAGCACATTCAGAGGAACAACTTATGTCAATCAAATCTATTTAAATAGTGGGATGGTTCTGTTGGATCTCAGGAGGAAGTGTTTCACTCATCACTATGCCATATTAATGAGCTTTCTGTAAACCTGAGTCTGCAGTTAACCTGCAGTTTTGAGTCCCAGTAAAACACATTTCTTAAATTTTGCCCTCTGCACCAACTGAAATACCTCCAACATGATCATATTGGTCAATCTGAAGGCCTAAGCTCCTCATTTTAAGAATCTGCGCCTGAGCATCAGGATGGTTTAGACATCTTATGTACATGCATGAAATTGTTGCCTGGTTTTACATCCTAGTCAAATCACAGATTTAACCTACTAAACCCCAACATTTCTCTTGAAGTGAAAGAAAACACTTTGTAGTGATGGACCCACATGTAGGTCCAGAGTGGTTGATTATATTGATCAACATATTAAAGGGTTGGTTCACCAACATGAAAAAACACCCCTAGCTATGCAGATCATTTTGGTTTTATGTACAGAGGTTTTGAGATATCTGTCTCTGAAACTTGCGCCACTACCCCAAGACAATGGAGGTGTGAAGAATTAATTTGAGGTGGTTGAAGCATTGAATGATTACACCTACCAGTATGTCTTTACAGAAACAATGTCCCAGTTACACTCACACATCCAAAGACCTCACCGTCAACCATTTTTATTGGGGCTATTCTATGATTAGAAAGTAGTTCCAATGAAAGATTGTCCTGTATATTTTACATTTTAAAGTTCTAAGGATAGCAAAATCATCAGTATGTTCATTCATCCAACATTTTCACATTGTGGGGTTTATGAACACTGGAGGCTTCACAAGCCACAAGCAGGACCTTTAGTCTTGTTATTCCATTATTACAGAGATTTGAGGTGTGCTTATTTGGTACATCTCACTCTTTACCCTCCACTCAGTGATAATCAGCAGAGTTAGTTGGTTCCAAAGGCAGAACTGCAAGCCCACACTGGGTCAAGTCACATGACCAGGTGGTGTAGCTCACATGCTAATTTGCACACCCCCTGTCTGGTCCAAAGCTGGCAGTGGCAGTGTGGATCTGAGATCTGAATAGGGAAAACACAACAACACAATCAAACATAACAGTGCTGTTCTCTTTCAGACACTTGGTGGTGATGAGTCACTGATTGAGATCTGAGTTGTGTCTGAAGTATGGACCTATGACACATACACTGATTTTCAACAAGTTCTGGGAATCATTTAGTGACAGTACAGAGACTGTTGGATGCAAATTGAACTTCTCTGCCGTTTGTAATGAGTATGTAACACCTCACTATTGACATTTTAGATGGCAGAAACATTTTCTTTTGCTTCACAGTGGTGACTAGCTGAAGGTCAGCGTTCACTTTGTTTTTATGTTCTTGTTTCCATCCATGAGCCACAGAAATTCTTGACATCTACTGTATCTCTACTTTTAGTTTTGTAATATGATGACATTCCTAAACCTGGAATGAATTCACTGAAAGTCACGTGAACAATGCAAATAATGAGATGACCTAAACCTGAGGGCAAACGTCCATACTGATCATAGTTGAATTAGCAGCAGAAACAAAAACACAAGCTAAGCTAAACCAAACACTTCAAAGACTACAGCCGTGTTCAGCACATATTAAAAGTCTGGCAGCTAAAACTATAAAAACACTTTGTAAAACTAAAACAACTGTGACAAATGTAGAAGCACTTATCTTAAACCAAAACTACAACACACTGAGGACTAAAACAGGACAAAAACTGTGACATTCAAAGACATTAGTTTGTGAACTAAACTAGAGCTGCTAAAACTGAAGCAAGACTATCAGAAGCAGTCTAAAACTGAGATGAAATCAAAGTGAATCAGGAAGTAAACCAGAACCAGAAATAAAATTTGGATTAAATTCGTGGCTGCTGCAGGAGGAGATCCTCCTCCGACCCTCCGATGCTCTTCAGGATCATGTTTCCTTCTGCTCGCCCCCCTTTTCCTCCTCTGATCCAAACTCCAACCCTTCTGCTGTGGAATTATGGAAGGAGGGACCTGCTGTTTTTTCTTTCTCTCTTTTCTTCTGGGTTTTTTTTCTTTCTTTGAAGGAGGGGTCCATTCTTGTCTTCCCTAAACGTGAGCAGCAGCGGGATAATGAGGGTGCGTCCCAGTCGCTCCAGTCACAGCACCTCCCAGTTCTTCAAGCTCCCATATAAAAACCCTGGTGGAAAGTGAGTGTAGGCAGTAGGGAGTTTTCTGCTGGGGTCAGGAGGACTGTGAAAAGACAAGCGGACCCTGCCCCAAACACCCGTGTATGAGTGGAGTGTAGCAGAAAAAGAAAACACCCCCAACTTTTTTCCTCTCTTGCCTCAAAGAGTCTACATGTCTAGTGGCATCTAGATATGTTCAGCTTTGTGGATTTGCGGCTGGCGCTGCTGCTCAGCGCAGCAGTGCTCCTGGTCAGAGCACAGGGCGAGGACGACCGTAAGTTTCATCACTGTTTACTGGAGCTTCTCAACCCTTTTTTTTCTTTTTTGTCTGGTTTTTGAAAGTGGATATTTTCTCTTCGTGTGTGGACGGCTGCTGAGATCTAGACAGAGAAGAGAAGAGAGGAAAAAGTTTGAAGTAGAAATAAGAACTTTGATGCGCACTGATCTTTTGTCTCTACTTAGAGACAAGATAGAAAGATAGATAGATAGAAAGATAGAAAGATAGATAGACAGATAGACAGATAGAAAGATAGATAAATAGATAGATAGATAGGCTTGTGCAGCACAGGGTGTGCGTAATGCATTGGGCATCTCAAGAAGGCCTCTCTCTCTCCTCTCCTTGTGTTTGTCTATGTCTCTCTATCCCCTCATCCCCCCCTCCCCATGCATGCTGAGCGAGTTGCTGCAGGTTTTCCAGGTTTTCCTCCAGGCGAGGGTTTTCTAGTAGAACTAGCAGAAATGCACGTTATCAGATTTGAATCCAAAAAAGCCAGAGTATTTTCAGAAAGACAGCTTTTTTCTGACTTGAAAAGCCTGCCATCCTTTCATGGCATTTTATCAATTCGACTCTACTAACGCTGCCTGTACACGGCAAACACAGCCTCCAAAAGGTTGATCTCAGCCTGAAAAGCTGGTAAACTCTACAGTTATGTGTGTAAGATTGCAGGAAAAAATGGCCTTTAACAGGCTTCCCCTCTGTGGCTGCATGCCACCAGCAGCAGAGATTCTTCCGCTTCCAGCAGATATGAGCGAGATAGGAAGGCTTTTTGCAGGCCTGATTGATGTGGCAGAGTAATTCGCTGCCTGAGGCCAAGTGTTGAGTTGGCCAGGTGAGCAAAAGAGAGTCACATAATGACAAAACAGAGAGAGGGAGAGTGAGCAGGCGTAGTCTTGTCTGCTGGAAACATTTGACCTCTGCAGTCTGAGCAAAGAGCAGAAATGAGCTGCTGCTTCCACTTTTTGTTCTGTCAGTAAAGTTTAAAAAGCTCAGATGTATTTAAAAAGAGATTATAGAGCACACAGACAGAGATACTCAGCAGAATAAAGGCCTCTGGTGGTGTTTAGACACAAACGTTTTCATCCTGTAAGAAGACAAAGAAAATCAGCTCAGCTATGGAAACAAGAACCAATGAGCTGAAATTCAATTTTTCCAGATGTTCCTCTTGTCTGGAAAGGACTCAGCTGTCTGCCTGCCTGCCTGTCTCTCTGTCTGTCTATCTGAAGCAGATGTGGTTTGACCCTCTGAACAGTCTCACAGCGCCACCCAGAGGCTTCCCTTTGCACCGGCAGACACATCTGGCCGCCACGTCCTCCACACCGCCTCCTTCCCCCCCTTCCTCCTCCTCTTCTTCTTTCCACTCTGTTTTTTTGTTTCCTCTAATTGCAAACACATGCGGACTGTTTCCACCAGCTGCTGCCAAGCCGACAGTCTGCAGTGCTGCTGCTTTTCCCTCTGAGCTCAGCACTTTGGCACGCTGGGAGATTAATAAACCCTAGAAGGAGCCCCAGTTTGGGTTTAGGTTTGCTGAGAAATCCAGAGCAGCAGCAGCGATGTCGGAAAATGTGACTCTGAGTTAAAGCAGAGGAGCGACAGTGCTGCTGTAATTCCTACTGTTAGGGGGAAGTTAAATCACTTGCAGACACGTTTGGTCTGTGCATAACCAGTGTCCTTCCCTGCGTAACGATGATGTGACATGGATCCATCGGTGTCCTCTCTGTCACCTCAGCCTGTCCTCTTTATGGTCCGATTCTGAAGCCACTAGTTCCTCTTCAAACTTTTCCTAACACTCAGTTCTGGCTTTTATATTTCTCCTGAACTCGTTCTCCTGTTGTTTTTATGGGCCTGTTTCAATTCTTTTTTTTTTCTTTTTCTTTTTGTGTTTTTTCAATATGAAGCACTTTCACAGTTTTTTTTCATGCTAAAAGTTCTGTACAAAACAAAAACATAGACATATATATATGTATATACAAATTACTAATATTATAATTTCATTTTAGTTTATGTTTTCAGAAATAATTTGTTAAAAATACCAGTAAAATTACAGTACAAGTTTATATATTAGGGTATCAAAATGATGATAAAGGCAGTTTTTTTTTATTAAGTTTAACTTGATGTTTTTTTATGTACATTTTCTTTTTATTCAGTTTTTAGATTTCCTTCTGATTCGCTCCCATCATCATTGTATTTCTCTGCCTGTGTGTGTGTGTGTGTGTGTGTGTGTGTGTGTGTGTGTGTGTGTGTGTGTGTGTGTGTGTGTGTGTGTGTGTGGTCTGTCATAGGCTACTTTCGGGGACAAATTTCAGACTAAACACCAGTTAATTGGGGGCGGCTTGGGGATGGTAAAACTTTGATATTTGGGTCAGTGGTTATGGTTAGGGTTAGTGCAAGTCTCCAGGAAGTAAATGTAAGGCTATGTAAATACCCCAAAAGTGACATAAGGAAACTTGTGTGCGCGCGCGTGTGCGTGTGTTTAAGTATCTCACCTGTCTCTGTCTCTGTGTCGCCCCCCTCAGGCACAGGCGGAAGCTGCACCCTGGACGGCCAGGTGTTTGCGGACCGGGATGTTTGGAAACCAGAGCCATGCCAGATCTGCGTGTGCGACAGCGGCACGGTGATGTGCGATGAGGTCATCTGCGAGGACACAACTGACTGCCCCAACCCCGTCATCCCCCATGACGAGTGCTGCCCCATCTGCCCCGACGATGGTACACATTTTCTCTTTCTTTCTTTCTTTCTTTCTTTCTTTCTTTCTTTCTTTTTCTATGCCCTTTCCAATGTTTTATCACAAATGTTACCTGCATTCATATTATTATTTTTTTCCTCTGTTTTTTCATAATTTCTTCTTTTTTACTAAAAAGAAAATTCCAAATCATTTAAAAACTTCACCCATGTCTTTCACATTAGGTTGCATGACGTATTATCTGACCACATCACCCCACACGAACACACACACACACACACACACACACACACACTCATACAGACTCATTCTCCCCCAGCATCACATTCAAACTTTCCTTCTTTCTGCTTCCTCTGCTGATTTTACAATTTCAAGATTCTTTTAGATAACTTATCACTTTATATTTTTATTTCCACATTTATTCAAAAACATTTTTGTTGTATTTTTGTCATAATCTAACTCGACATCTCTGTCTGTCTCCTCTCTCTGCAGGCGCCCAGGAGCCTCAGGTTGAGGTAAATATTGATTATTTCATTGATCATCAATCATTCAAATAATTAGTCTACATAAAATAATTAGGATCAATGGTGTTATCTAGTTTTAAAAAATACCTTTCATATACAGTATATGTATCACCATCATCACCACACAAACAAGACAATTCAATGAATGAAACAAAGATACTTATAACTATTGACTGTAATGTTTATTATTATTGCTTGATTGATGGATGATTATGACACATGTTAACCAGGAGTAAGATGATCATTATTTAAATAAATCCATATAATGTTCATTGTTGCAAAATATCAGACACAGTTAGTTGATTGTGGTTTCATTAGCAGATAGATATATTCATTACATGAGTTGGTTACATCAAACACTGAGACACTATCTTTTTTTTTCTTTGTTACTCACAGGGACCCAAGGGAGAGCGTGGACCCAAGGGAGAGAGGGTAGGTTCACAGTCTCTTCCTATTATGATTCACTTGTCACTCTTTTGGTTTCTGGTCACCTGGGTGCCGTGTGGTGCGTTCACAGTCTGGCACTGAGCAGATTCCTGTGTGTTTATGTTAGAGCTGAAGCAGCAACACTGACAGAACAAGAAAATGAGTTTCCACTGTGTCTTAATTCAAGCAGTTGTGAAAACAGGACTCAGATGCTTTAGTCTAATACAGCATTCATCTTACTTATATTAGTGTTTGAAAAAATAGACTGAAGTATCAAAAGTGAACATGCTCACATTTTTGATGGGCTTCTGTATAAACATACGATTGTTGGGTAGTTTAAACTTCTTGCAAAGTCATCATTTCTAATGATAGATTTAGCACTTTTTTCTGCAAAGTAACTACAGGCAAAATCTCTAAGTCTCAAAAAACAGAAATAGAAAAGTAAAGTGTTCACATGGCTTCAAAATCACTTGTTTCTAGAAATTAATATGAAGCAACAAAGTAAATTAAAGCAAGCAATTTGGTTCAGCAGGGTTTGTCATTTATGGAAGCAGTGAAATGAGCAGTGATTCTGAAAACAGGCTGAGGTCATGTTGAAACCTGCAGACTGTTGGTGAAAGTGTTTGGAGCACGACAAGAAGCTGTGTGAAAACTGTGCTTGTCTGAGGAAAAGTTAGAAGCTGTGAGGATATATTTTCCCTCTAAACTCACTGTTTTCCACAATCAAACTAAGCACCCAAGACATAAACTGTTATTAACTGTTCTATTGTTTTAGGGATTTAAGTATTAAGATTGAATTTTTCATACACCATCAGAGGCCAAGTTTTATGTCAACAAAACTGCTGAAATTCTCAAAAGATTTCAGGTGGCTTTGTGTGAGTTCAGCTGGGTTTGGGATTGCTTTTACAGTGGTGATGACACTTTTATCTATATTGATGGAAACTCACATTCAGTTATTTATTTTTAGATATATTCATGTTCATTTGATTATTTTGTTTAATTTTTCATAACTGGATTTGATTCAGATATCTGCTGAGATATTTTTGATTCATTTACATGTTGGATCTGAAACCCCAGAGATCACTTAACTGATTTCTTTGGGTCATCTCACCTTCAGCTCAACTGGGGAGGGTAGTTATGATAATTCATAATCATGGGTTTTCAGTAATGCTTATTATAATTTATCTATGATATACTTTATAATATAAAACGTATTTGGGGTTTGTGATAATGGCATAATTCCATACAGAACAAGTTGCTTCTTGATAGTTCTTACCCAGTTCCTGTTTTCTAATGTCACATGACCACTACCAGCCTATATCTGGTTCACATTGTCAGTCATAAACAGTCCAGTCTGGTAGGGGAGTAAACTGCATCTCCTCCAGGTTTACTGCTGCTTTCACTCTAGGGAGCAAGTGAGCCTATAAAGACACAAAATGTAAAATTAAAATTAAATATTATAATGAAATATTTCCTTTCACTTCAAACTTCAGGGAGTGTTGTGGTTTGCTCTCTTTGTGTATGGGTGTCTTAGCTTCAGAGCTCTGCATGCAAGTGACCCTTATTTTGACTCTGATTCTGAGCCTGACCCCTTCTTTCTCTCTCTCTCTCTCTTGCCCATATACAGGGTCCTGCTGGTCCTGCTGGTAACGATGGTATCCCTGGCCAGCCTGGCCAGCCCGGACCTCCCGGCCCTCCTGGACCCCCCGGCCTCGGTGGAGTAAGTCATCAGTTTTTCTTGTATTTATATATCTGACTCATTTAGGTCTAAATTGACCAGTTATAAAATCTGGGCTGGAGGCAAAAGTGATATGATCCATGCAAGTAGGCCATTTGTTGAACATATGTGTGGCATCATATTCTTTTTCTGTGGTGGTCAGACAAATTAAGAATACTCACTTTTGTTCGTCTCGGCTTCTGGCCCACCACCCATAATTGCTTGTATATTTGAAAAATTACTGTAGTTTGTTAGATTGGATTCTCATGCCAATGCATTTCTGTTTGAAAAGTGAGAAATTTCCAGAAGTCTGTGTGTTTTGCATCACATCAAAATGTATCAATATAAACCAATCAGAACATACTCAGTGTGAACTCAGCTTCAGAGAGGACAGGGAGAGCTGGGAAAATAAACTCCACTGTTAGAGCTGAAGCTCAACTGTGACTTGATGATCTATCACATAATCCAGTTTTGGCTTAAAATGACTGACTTCAGCTTGAAGTTTGGCTTTCAGTCTGGGGTCAGAAGGTCAGAAGTTTATTAGGGTTTATGCTCAGAGAGGGGAAGCAGAGATGTTCTGGATGCTTATCTGATCCAATAGATGACATTTACTACATCTAAGCATGCTAAGCTAACATTCCCAAAGATAATAATTAGCATACTACATACTAATAGCATACTAATTTAGCATACTGTGATTCAGTTAACCATCGACTGCAATCATCCTTGACTTTAGCATACTAAAGTAACATTCATATTAACATTCTAGTGAAGCAGCTAACATTCTTAGTCTAATTTTGCATTCTGATGTAAAATTTACCATTGACTTAAATGTTAATTCATCATGCTAAGCTAACACGGTTTAGCATCCCAATCTAATTTAGAATGCTTGTGGAGAATTGACTGTTGAATCCTGTACTAATTTAGCACACTTAGCCAATAGTATCTGAATCTAATTTAGCATTCTATGATTCATTTTACCATTGACCTCCATCCTAATATACTAATAGTAAAACATTGAGACACTGACTGTAATTTAGCATGTTTATGTAGAATTGACTTCACCTGTAACTGACCAAAACATATCAATCATTCTAAGTGAAATGGCTAACAGAAACTCTAAAGCCAACTTTAGCCTGGATTCACCTCACCTCTGATTGCAAATTCAGAGGTGAGTCTGGAAATGAAAGCAACAAGCATTTTTTTTTCATTATTTACAAAGCTAATGAAGGTTCAAAATATCACAAAGGTTAGGATTGGATATGTTAGAGCAGAATAGGAAACAGGAGACAGAGTAAAACATGTACAGCTGTTAGCAACTTACTTGAGCAGACCAAACTAAGCTTTGATGATGGAACTGACATTTTTTCCTTGAGGTTGCTTTATGCATCAATCTTAATTTTCGGGATTTGATTGAGATATAATTCAGGATGTTTTGGCTGGGATGCCCTACTATCATCATATTTTGTTGGATGGATTTTAAAAATATATATAAGCCCCTGAGGGCAAAGGAAGTCCCTGAAAACAAACATTTTGGAGAGTAATACTCAATACTCAGCTCAATACTCAACGACATTGAAAAGGCATTTTATTCATGTAATGGAAAGTTTAAATCTAAACTTTGTGAAGGGAATT
Organism: Thunnus thynnus; assembly: GCF_963924715.1. NCBI lineage: Eukaryota > Metazoa > Chordata > Actinopteri > Scombriformes > Scombridae > Thunnus > Thunnus thynnus. Next base: position 25,578,293 of record NC_089533.1, read on the forward strand.
GACATTCTTAGACTATATGTCACATGACTAATGGATTACAATATACACATCATATCATATTTTAGTATAAAATGATATAATTATTTGTGTGGCTAATCTGTCTGTCTGTTTGTTTTTTCAGAACTTCTCCCCTCAGATGTCTGGTGGCTACGATGAGAAATCTCCTGCCATGCCTGTGCCTGGACCCATGGTAGGATACACATAACACACACACTGTATCATTTCCCTGTGAACCATGTGATGCAGTATCTGACCTTGCCTATTTTTCATTGACAGGGCCCAATGGGACCCCGTGGAGCCCCTGGACCTTCTGGCCCTAGCGTAAGTACACCACTTCTTCCTGTTTTGTTTCAGAACTGATGCTTGGAGGTTCAAGGAGGAGAGGGCAGTGTACCTCATACATTATCATCATGACATCACCATGACATCACTGCCCTCTCCTCAGTGCCCAGCTGGCTTGAAGCCAGTGCTGAGCTCCATCGCTTTCCTTTCCTTCACCACACTACAGTCCATTTCCTAATGAAACACATATAAACTACACCAGTACAACTTTGATGTCTTTCCAATCTGATTATTTTATTGTTGGTTATTTTTTTAGTTTAATCACTTTATAAATTATATTAATTATAACATTTTATGTCAGTAAGAATCATATGAAGCTGTGAAAATAGTCCCACATGCAGCTCACACAGAGGCTGAACCATGATAGGTCTGTTTGTTTCAACTTCAAGCAATCCAGATGTGTATGAAGCCAAACCTTCAACACAATCATAACATTGAAATACCAGTGAAACAGTATTTTCATAGCCCACCACCAGGAAGGATCATTCAAACATAAGATAGCTTTGGGATTCTTAAACTTACCACCACCACCACCTAAATTAACCAATAAAATTTCCTGAGGCTGGATCAAATCTGGACTGAGACCGATGCAGCAGACTAGAGTAGATATGTGAATGTAGTTGAAGATAGCCAGGAATCCATAATAAGTAATTTAAAGTGAGTCCTGACATATAAAGACAGTGATAGAGTTCTGTTTTTCTCATCACTGCTGTATTTATTATACTGCTACTGTTCCCACCCAAGTGAGCTGGCAGCCATGAAGCAAAGATACCCTACTGACAGATGTCCTAGATATTTGTTAGGCAAGATGGTCATATGTGTGAATTCACATCTGTTACAGTGGTGTGAACATATTTGTACAGTGTTGCTAGGGTAAGTGCAGTGGTGACTGTGTTTCTCTGTGCCCCCCCTACAGGGACCTCAGGGATTCACTGGCCCCCCTGGTGAGCCCGGAGAGCCTGGACCTGCTGTGAGTATCAGAAACACGCCAACAAATACACACCTACATTGCACCTTGCTAGTCTGTCAACGTTCTCACCTTGCATCTGTATTTGTGTGTCTCTACAGGGTGCCATGGGTCCCCGTGGTGCTGCCGGCCCCCCTGGAAAGAACGGAGAGGATGTAAGTCAACTGGATCTGCTCACATTCACCTTCTATAACTGTTTCTTCCTTTCAGTTTAAAGTATAGATTGACTTATTCTATCCTCTCATCCCCTTCTCTCTGTCTCTCTTTATTTCAGGGTGAGTCTGGCAAACCCGGTCGCGGTGGTGAGCGCGGACCCTCTGGCCCACAGGTAAGTTGCCATGGCAGAACACTTCTTAGTGATATAATGTTAAAAAAAACAATAAAACAGAGCTGTGATAACAAATTGTTCCCCCCTTCTCTCTTTTTCTTTCTCTCAGGGAGCTCGTGGTTTCCCAGGAACCCCTGGTCTGCCCGGCATCAAGGGACACAGAGTGAGTCAGAACAGACATGACATGTCATTCTCCCTGTTCAACACACTTCAAATCATCAATAAAGAATCTCCTGACTCTGCGCTTCATCTGTATGTCTCTCTTTCTCTGTAGGGATTCAGCGGTCTGGATGGTGCTAAGGGAGATGGCGGCCCTGCTGGACCCAAGGTGACTGTCCCACTTTGTTATATCTCTCTCCCACACTCGAAAACAATAGAAACATGCTTATTTTTAAAATATAACAGTGGCTTAGTTCAGTAGGACTATGATAGAAGTATTACCCATACCATTATCAGTAGTAGTAATGATAGTAGCACTTGTAATAGTAGCAGCACTAACAGTGGCAGTAGGAATAGACGTAGTGGCTGTAATAGCAACTTTGAAAATAGCGGCAGTGTTAGAACTTGAAGTAGTAGTACTAGACATAGAGAGATTTTAAAAATTATGGTAAAAATGGAAGCTGCAGAAGCCAAGATATCCAGACTTTTAGTCCCTTAAATATCCCAAAAACTGCGGCTCCTACATTTCCCATAATACCATCCCTTCCCTTTTCTGCCTGGTAAAACTCCACATCCCCAGATTATAATACAGGCTTTTTGTTGTAAATGTGTAGCGTCCAAGCCCAAGCCAAGATATCTGTGCTGTATCTCTGCTCCATGCCATATTCCTAGTACTCCTCATGATAAGTAAACTGACCATTATGTGTTAAATCAGCAGCCTTGGTATTAGTATTAGTTGTATTAGCACATTAGCAGTAGCAATACTGGCTAGTTAAAGTAATATTAGAAATGATATCGTATGATATAGATATATATATGATACAGTTTCTATCATTCTCACTGACTCACCTGCCTGTGTCTGTTTGTGTGTTTAGGGAGAGGCTGGAAGCCCTGGTGAGAATGGAACCCCTGGCGCTATGGTGAGTAAAACAAGTGCCCTTATTACCACCGCAGAGTAGGCATCTCGGGTTTTCCCTCTCTTCTAATTGATGCCAATTTAAAGAATATAGCTGACCAACTCTGTCTTTCTTGATCTCAGGGACCTCGCGGTTTGCCTGGTGAGAGAGGCCGCACTGGTGCTGCTGGAGCTGCTGTGAGTACACACACACACATACAACTACTGTGATCATTCAGCCAAACTATCAATGAACATATCAACCAATCATGTTTGTCAATGTGCTGCAGGGAGCTCGTGGTAACGATGGTGCTGCTGGTGCTGCTGGACCTCCCGTAAGTCTACTTCTTTCATTCTCTAATGCTTAAATTGTTCTCAGAACAGTTAAGGAATCTCCAGTTTTAAGTGTGAACATCAAAAACCTCTAGCTTATGATGGTTCTTAGGAACCCTGTATGTTTGTATGGAACGCTGTCTTTTATAAGCATTTTTGAATGTACAGCCTCCAATGGCTTGTTGTTTAAAACCCTCGAGTAAAACCCACGGTACTACATGGTTGTTAAGTGATAATATTCATTGTTTACTGTGATACTTATTAAAGGTTCTATAGAAGGGCATAGGTACCACCAACAGGTTTATCCTGTGTTTTGTAAAATGTGGTCGAGTTTGGATTTAAGATATAGCAAATCAAAATCCTTTTTCTCTATCAGCCGCGGTGGCAGTGAGCAGACAGATCTTCTACATTTGTCTGAATCTCTTTGTCTTATTGTTTTTCCTCAGGGTCCCACTGGCCCCGCTGGACCTCCTGGATTCCCTGGTGGCCCTGGAGCCAAGGTACAACTATGCTCAACATAATCCCCACCAATAATCTAAAACATCCTCCATTTTTAATGTTCATTATCTCTTCTCTTCTCTTCTCTTCTCTTCTCTTCTCTTCTCTTCTCTTCTCTTCTCTTCTCTTCTCTTCTCTTGTCATTAGAAATTTCCTGACCTTTCTAGTGCTTTGACACATTTCTCTTAGCATTAGTATAGCTAGCTGACCTTTAATTTGACCTTTGATCCGACTGGGGTCAAATGGAGTGGGGGTCATACAAGGTCATTCTAGCTGCACAGGAATTCTGTTCTGTGCCCCAGTCCCATCCTACATACTAACTCTGAGTAGGTTTTGATATGTAGCGTGTTCACACTGGAAAAGTGACAAAATGAAGTATACAAAGTGTGGATATGTCATATTTGAGTGCGCTGTTGAAAGATACTATTGCCCACAATGCAAAGCAGCTACAAAAATGGAGAAGCTGTTCACAAATGGAAAAAATTGGATATTACATCACTGGGGAAAAACATCAACTTTATCTTTATCAAGTTTAAATAAAACTTTTGCCTCTTTTCTGTCATACCAATATATTTCAATCTTCCACCATGATAGATCAAAGTCTCACTGTTGGTTTGGACATGATTATCTAACTAAATCTTGCTCTCTGTTTCCCCTCTACCCAGGGTGAAGCCGGTCCTCAGGGTGCTCGTGGATCAGAGGGCCCCGCTGGAGCCCGTGGTGAGCCTGGTAACCCCGGACCTGCTGGTGCTGCCGGACCTTCTGTAAGTACCAACAAAGAATCATCAAGTATTGTCTTCAAGTTCATCCAAAAGAAACAAAACTGTCTCATTGGCTGCTCCTCTGTGACTATGTAATGGCATCTAAATAATTTAAAAGAGCCTCCTGGCCTCTGGATTGTTCATGAAAATATCTTCCCTTCTTTCTCCTCACAGGGTAACCCTGGAACTGATGGAGCCCCCGGACTTAAAGGATCCCCTGTGAGTATCTCATCTAACATATTTACATTTACACTATAAGCATGTCTGGGCTGAAGGTTTAAATCCCTTTCTGAGTCAAAAGGTTGAGCGATGCACTAATTTAGCAGACAGAGCTGGGGTATCACGCGAATCATAGCCACAGAGACTCATTACTGCTAGTGTAACAGGATGTGACTGTGTTGTTGCTGTGTGCTGCCCCCTGCAGGGTGCTCCTGGAAGTGCTGGAGCTCCCGGTTTCCCTGGACCCCGTGGACCCCCAGGAGCTCAGGGCGCTGGTGGTGCCCCCGGACCCAAGGGTAACACTGTGAGTAAAGCTTTCTGAGAACTAGTCATAGTCTTATTTTCTTAAATCTATCTCCTGTAATGGACATCATTAAAAGTGAATAAATACTACAGAATCAAAACATACACACAAAATTCTTGATGACAGGAAACATATTACTTCAGTTTCCTACCAGTGTTTGTTTTTTGTTAACGGCCATTTAGGTTGTTGATTTGTTGTTGACATCTGTCTCAGTTATTGTTTATTGGTCACTGATCAATTTTTATCTATTGGTCAATTGGTTTTTGGTTTAGTTTGTTTATATTTACTAATTTGTTTGTTTCCCTCAGGGTGAGGTTGGTGCCCCTGGAGCCAAGGGAGAGCCCGGTGCCAAGGGAGAGAGTGTAAGTTCACAACACTCAGCATGGAGTATCTGTATGAACACATGTATGTAAACACATTCAGTTTCTTATGCTGCCCGTATGTTTGTGTTCTCCAGGGTGCTGCAGGAGTTCAAGGACCCCCAGGACCTCCTGGTGAGGAGGGCAAGAGAGGAGCTAGAGGAGAGCCTGGTGCTGGAGGATCCCGTGGAGCCCCTGGAGAGCGTGTATGCATCTCACCTAATTTTCTTTGTATTACACAATGTACTTTAATATTTGTAACATTCAGTGTAATGAGGAAGGAAAGTGATACATTTCTGTATAGAATTCTGTTTACAAGAATCTCTGCGTCATGAGTTCATATTAAATAATTCTGGTTGCACTTTTGTGCAGCTACAGACTTAACAAACATGATTTTAAATTAAGAAACACAAATATGATTAAATATTCTTCTCTGCTAGGACTCCAGACACAACAAACACTAGAGGGCAAAGGTCAAAATCTTACCAACCCATATAATAGAAATTTATTCTTCATAGCATTATCCACAAATAATGCTTTTTTTGGTTCATCTGTACCATGTAAACAAACCCTCTGGTGCCCTCTGCAGGGCAGAGAAAGAGGAACTATGAATTCAGCGATGTTTTGACAAAAAACATCCCTGAATTTGTTTACTGATACTTGACATATTGTGCATATTGGATAGAAAAGACCAGGGCTGAAATAGAGTAGAATAGACTGATTCATTTGCAGTTGTAGATACTCATGCTTACTGCAGGGGGTGGTCAAGGCATAGGCACTCCCAATTTGCCCCACAATACATTATGCCTCAAAGTGTTTTTTATTGATTCTAAAAGCAAAGCTGTAATTTGCTAATTGTTCAAACAATACTGCAATACTACATTTAATTGAGGTACATTATTGTTTGTTTTACTCTCCTGGACACACCAGAGAGTATGTTACAGTTTTAGCATATCCTGATGTCACAGTAAAGGCCAGAGTGTGTACGGCTCATGGTGTAAGCCATTCTGTTATAGATATAGCATGCTGACCTTTGTTCACAGAGCTAAGTGAGTTTGATTCTCTCTACAGGGTGCCCCTGGTGGTCGTGGTTTCCCTGGCTCTGATGGTTCTGCTGGACCCAAAGTGAGTAAAACACACATCCACACAGCTGATATGTCCTTCCAGATACCTATGTTTAGTTTCCATTTGACTAATCTTTTCTAATCTTCTCCCTTGTCGTGCCCATCATAGGGTGCCACTGGTGAGCGTGGTGCCCCCGGTGTTGTTGGACCTAAAGGTGCCACTGGTGAGCCTGGCCGCACTGGTGAGCCTGGTTTGCCCGGAGCTAAGGTGAGATTCCCTGCTAACTGTCTATCACATACATACTGTCAGCAACAAGATTTAATCACTGTACAGGCCTTCCTCTGAACCTCTGACCTCTGATCTGTAGGGTATGACTGGCAGCCCTGGCAGCCCTGGACCTGATGGCAAGCTGGGACCTTCTGTAAGTTCAGCACAGTCAGTTTAATCTTAATTTCATCAAAACACCTTCATTTATATTTATTTAAATTCATCTTTAATTAATCCGTTTTACCAGGGAGCCCCTGGACAAGATGGTCGCCCTGGACCCCCTGGCCCTGTCGGAGCCAGAGGACAGCCTGGAGTCATGGGATTCCCCGGACCCAAGGGAGCCGCTGTAAGTAATGAGTCTCAAGCTACATAGTATATTTGATTAGATGTTTATAGAAATTTTAGTCAGTGGACTGCTGAATAGTAGCCTACTGAGGAAATGGTCTCCACATCTCTTGTAATTGTGCTTTTTCTCTCCTGTCTTTAGGGTGAGGGTGGAAAGCCCGGTGAGAGAGGAGTAATGGGACCCACTGGCCCTGTTGTAAGTTGTTACTCAAGGATACTCTGAATCTACTGCACTATCCTGTTTTCAAGTAATGTATAGAAGCTATAATACTTGTAACTAAAAGCCTGCTTTTTACCCAGGGTGCCCCTGGTAAGGATGGTGAAGTTGGTGCTCAAGGCCCCTCTGGACCTGCTGTAAGTACAACAGACACACACACACACACACACACACACACATACACACATTAACACTAAACTCAGTTGCAGTACTTCTCATAAGCCTGGTCGTCTTTCACTACAAAGTACTTTAAATTACCCATGCACACATACACCATACCACACAGTGCCTCACTTTTGGTCATTCTCTATTAGCTCTAACATTCCCTCTCTCACTCCTCAGGGTCCTGCTGGTGAGAGAGGAGAGCAGGGACCTGCCGGACCTCCTGGATTCCAGGGTTCTACAGGACCCCAGGGTGCCGTTGGTGAGACTGGCAAGCCTGGAGAGCAGGTACTGACTGAGATATAGTTGACGTAGATACTTGGGAATGGTCACTCTGGTTTCTAGTGAATAGTAATAAACACATTTATTTGCCTCTTCTAACACCCTCTCCTTTTCTGACAATCTAGGGTGTGCCCGGTGAGGCTGGAGCCACAGGACCTGCTGGAGCTAGAGTAAGTCACTCATCATCATCAAAATCACAGTCACTCAGCAGTCTGCTCCCAGAAGTATCCATTTATGGAAGATCATTGGCAAATTGTCCATTAGACTATAATGAGTAAATCTTTACCAACCAGGCTACAAACACTGTTAAAAGCTACATGTTGTTGTTGCTGTAAATTTATCAGTGACATTTGCCGTAAAAGCTAAAGGTCTAAAAACTTACTTTTGGTTCCAAATGTGGGTTTCTGTCACACAGTGAACCGACTTGACTTGTCCCCCGGTTTTAGTCCAAATACTTCTATCTGGAGCTTGAGAAGACTCAGTTGAGTTTAAATGACATAACCATTAGTTTGCTAAATTGCAAGCATGTTAGTTTAGCAAATACATTGATGTTAATGCTAACAGGCTAATGCTAGTTGATAGCAGGCTAATGCAAAGGGATTGTTGGGTAGCTATGCAAAGAGTTGAAGGGGTCCAATATGGCCACCCAAGGAAAGTTCCTTTACATATAGTAGTGTACTGTAATATAGTGAAAGCTTGAAAACTCACATTAGTTGGTATTTTCCTTTGGGCAATGTCATCCACCTTATAGATAAACGATTTGCAGTTGGATAGTTTCTCATGATTTGTTTGAACACTCCTGCGCTCCCACTTCAACTTACCTAACTCTGTCAATTCTCTCGCTCAGGGTGACAGAGGATTCCCCGGTGAGCGTGGTGCACCTGGTGCTATGGGACCCGCTGGTGCCCGTGGATCCCCCGGATCTAGTGGAAATGATGGTGCTAAGGTAATCCCAGCAAAGGTTGAAAGAAAATGCCTATGAAGTTCTTATTGGTTTGCTGTGTGACCACATGGCACACAGGTAGAAATCAGGCAGCATATTCTCCAATTGAGTAAAAGATCTTCCTCCTTCTAATCTTTTTACTTTTCTTCTCTTCACTCCCTTTTCCTCTTCTTCCTCAGGGAGATGCTGGAACCCCCGGTGCTCCCGGAGCTCAGGGTCCTCCTGGACTGCAGGGAATGCCTGGTGAGCGTGGTGCCGCTGGTCTTCCAGGACTGAGGGGAGACAGAGTGAGTCACCATAACAGTATTCCTAGAACTCCCAATATTCCAAGTATACAGGATGGAGTGTAAATAATTACTAATGGTGTGCACAGAGCACTTCCAGGATTATAAGAAATCATCCACAGTAGCTCCCCAATGTTACAGTATTACAGGATCTGCTGTATGATCACCCCTCACTCCCCCTCTCCATCCAATAATCCAGGGTGACCAAGGAGCCAAGGGAGCTGATGGAGCTGTTGGAAAAGATGGCCCCCGTGGTTTGACTGGACCAATTGGACTTCCCGGACCTGCTGGAGCCACTGGAGACAAGGGAGAGCCTGGCCCCGCTGGAATTGTCGGACCTTCTGGAGCCCGCGGAGCCCCTGTAAGTACCTGTCTGTCTATCCCTCTCCAATCAAATTACAGTGCAATGAAAATCTCTCTTCACCAGAGCCATTATTAGAAGTTGTGCTAATGTTAATCAGTCCATTCAGGAGCAGAAGATGAAATTTCAGTTCAGTACTCTAGTTTCACCAGAAATTAGGTCAAAGCTCAGTTGATTTCAGTAGCCGATTAGTCAGTTTCTTCTCAGCTCTTCTGACTTCTTGCTATTCTCTAAGCAGCACTGCTTTAATCCTAAATCTTGAAATCCTTGCCTGACTCCTCTTCTTCCTTGTTTTCCACAGGGTGAGCGTGGAGAGGCTGGACCACCTGGACCTGCTGGATTTGCCGGACCTCCTGTAAGTCACCTCTTTGTGAATGCCAAGGCTTTGACTGACTGTTTTTCTTTTGCTTGAAGACTCAACACAGAATTTACTGAGTAATTAATTTTTCACCACCATTCCACCTCAGGGTGCTGATGGACAAGTTGGTGCTAAGGGAGAGGCTGGAGATAATGGTGCTAAGGGAGATGCTGGCCCACCTGGCGCTGCTGGACCCACTGGTGCCCCTGGACCCCAGGTTTGTAAACTCATACATTCACCCCCCATTATAGTACAGAAACTGCAATTATTTGGTCTTTATGGATACATTGCCTGCTACTGGCTCAACCATGTTGACTGACACTAAGCTGTGTCCTTTTAGGGTCCCGTTGGAAACACTGGTGCCAAGGGAGCTCGTGGAGCCGCTGGACCTCCTGTAAGTTACCACTCTTCTACTCTGGCCTTCTCATCCCTCTATTAAATATACATGTCTGCCTTGGACTTGGATTGCTAAAAGCCCATTTTTTATCATGTGTTTTAGGTTTTTTATTCTTTGCACTGATTTGATAGAGCCAATATTTTCCTACCTTTGTCACCTAATGGACCTCTGTTTTTTCCCCTAGGGTGCTACCGGCTTCCCTGGTGCTGCTGGCAGAGTTGGACCACCTGGCCCCTCTGTAAGTCTACATCTAATATTATTAGCACTTAACACACTTTACTACTCTACTACTCATTAACCACAATTTATCTTATTCAACATGACTCCATGCAAGTTGATCTATAGCAACATTTACGTTTGAATTTATTTTGGTTCATAACTGCACTACTGCTTCGAGAAAGCCCAGGATGGTTTTCAACTGTTTTATTTTGCCCCTTCCCCTCAGGGCAACTCTGGACCTCCCGGACCCCCTGGACCAGCTGGCAAGGAGGGACTTAAAGGAAACCGTGGTGAGACTGGACCTGCTGGTCGCCCTGGTGAGATGGGTGCTGCTGGACCCCCAGGACCTACTGGAGAGAAGGGTAGCCCTGGTGCCGAGGGTGCTACTGTAAGTAATCTTTACCACACAACCTCACAAACTGAAATATTACCGTAATAGGGCACTTCTACCTTAATTTATCAAAGAACTAAATTATTTGTCACTAATAAATGACCGCCTGATTTGATACTGACTAACTTAATCTCTATAAGTAGTAGCAAGAAATGACTATATGCATGTTTAGGTTTTGGTTTTTGCCAGTTTACACCTTGAAGTTTAATCACTGTCTTTCTGTCGCCCCCTGCAGGGTAGTCCTGGTCTGCCTGGACCTCAAGGTATTGCTGGAGGGCGTGGTATTGTTGGTCTGCCTGGACAGAGAGGAGAGAGAGGTTTCCCTGGCCTGCCCGGACCTGCTGTAAGTTCCTATTGTTACTCAACTATAAAACCACAAACTGCACAGGGGATATGATGGAACCAGGACAGTAAACACAGATGTCTTTAATCAGCCAATACAATGTTTAGAACCAAACATGGCTCCTAAATAGAAATATGAAATGTTCAAACCACTTCTTGATGATGAAAACAAAACCACTGAGAATGATTTGGAAATACCATTCAACTTTGGTTGAGTCCATGAAAACTGTAATGCTTTATGTAATGCTGTAATGTAGTGGCAAACTGTGGCTCTGGACCCTAGGCAATAGGACCACATGTGGCAGTAAAAATCAAACATAGCAATAAAAATAATAGCCAGAGCCCTGTCACATGGAAGTTCAGCATATAAAAGGTTTCTTTGCCCTAACTGGTTTCACATCACACAAAGGTTATTCCAGAAAACCAGTCACACAAATCTTGACATCACTGAATTTAAATATGAGATGTAAACAACTAGGCCTATATTATTTTGTGAAAATAAATGAAACAAGCAAATCACATCGACTTATTTCTTATATTTGTTAAGCTGGAATGAAAGTAAAATCAATAGCTACTGTTCAACAACTAAAGATGGATCCAATGCTAATCCAATGTTTTTGTGTTTGTTTGATCATAGACATACTTTCATTTCAATGTAGATTTAATATCTCTTAACTAAAAGTAAGGGCAGCAATGCCATACAAATAAGTTAAATGTTGATATCAGATGTTTCATACTGACCAGCCAACACCTCCTGGGGTGAAATGGGAAAAGGCACAAGCACTTTGTAAGCTATGCGCAGCCATTTTCACTGGTAACCTGTCTTGCTGCCTTAACACCTGCAGCACTGAGCAAGCCCAGATAATCAATTAAAAGCTACTGGACTAACTATGGCTGTGTCACGCACAGGGAGAGATTGGAAAGCAGGGACCTGCTGGCCCCGGTGGTGAGCGTGGACCTCCCGGACCCATGGGACCCCCTGGACTGGCTGGAGCCCCTGGTGAGCCTGGACGTGAGGTATGAAGACACAATTGCACCTGTACACTAAGGCTATCTGTCTCTCTCTTCAGAACTGGTGAACCCAGAAGGTGTTTGCTAATCAGTTAGCCTGCTGTGTTTTTGTGTTTTAGGGAACCCCCGGTAATGAGGGATCAGCTGGTCGCGATGGAGCTGCTGGACCCAAGGTGAGTTCAGATGACATCATTGCTAACTGACCAGCACCAGACAGCTAGCTCAGTCTTGGTATGGAGTTGCTACAGTAGATTGGCTTCCAAATGGAGGTTACAGTGAATTTTGTCTTTAGCTCCAACCTCAACTACAGAATTGAGTTTGAGAGGAGTCAGCTGATCTTATCCCTGTAGGACTGGACAGGCCATGGTAATAGAAACAGACATTACAGCTAGTCAAATAAAGTGATTTTGCGGTTGCAATTTAGGGAGACCGTGGAGAGACTGGCCCCTCTGGAGCCACTGGTGCCCCCGGACCCCCTGGTGCCCCTGGACCTGTCGGACCCGCTGGAAAGACTGGTGACCGTGGAGAGACTGTGAGTACCAAAACCATCACATTCATTTTTCAGTTTAGTCGTTTTATCAAAGTATCAAACTTCAGGTCATGTTGATGAAGACTTTCCATCGATATTAGATCTACTGAAGGTAAGAGGATAGATTGTTTTTCACTGCAATCTGAACTGAATTTTCTACATTTCAGGGACCTGCTGGCATCGCTGGCCCTGCTGGCCCTGCTGGACCTCGCGGCCCTGCTGTAAGTAACAACATCAGCACCATTTATAGAGCACTATAACTGATAGAACAGAGTGCAGTGGAAGGCAAAACCAAACTCTTCATTTTCCTCTTGCTAACAGGGAGCTGCTGGACTTCGTGGAGACAAGGGAGAGACCGGAGAGGCTGGAGAGAGAGGCATGAAGGGACACAGAGGATTCACTGGCATGCAGGGACCTCCTGGACCTTCTGTATGTTACTTTACACTCACGCCCACACATATGCAAACAACACATCCAATGTACACACTCAAACTTCAACTACTGTTTTCTGCACCCATAGGGAGCTGCTGGAGAGCAGGGACCCGCTGGTGCTTCTGGACCCGCTGGACCTAGAGTGAGTTAACACACAACAAAATCTTTAACTGCTTCAAGCAGTTTTACTTGTTTTGTATTTGCTGTTTTCTATGTCAAGAGTGTTTGGAGGGACTTTGTCATTCAGAGAATTTAAGGTTTCCCGCCATGCTGTTTGCAGGGCCCTGCTGGATCTGCTGGTTCTGCTGGCAAGGACGGTATGACTGGCCTGCCTGGACCCACTGGACCTCCTGGACCTCGTGGACGTTCTGGAGAGATGGGACCTGCTGTAAGTCTAATTTATTGTCTTCCTATTCATCCATTCATTTATTTACTTTGTGAGCAGCTTTGAGCACACCACAAAGCCTGTACCAGTAATGAATTAATCAAGATCTTCTCTTCCTTATCTTCCCCTTCTCATTTCTTAGGGTCCTCCTGGACCTCCTGGACCTCCCGGAGCACCAGGTGCCCCTGGCGGTGGATTCGACATTGGTTTCATTTCCCAGCCCCAGGAGAAGGCACCCGATCCCTTCCGCATGTTCCGCGCTGATGACGCTAACGTTCTCCGTGACCGTGACCTGGAGGTTGACACCACCCTGAAGAGCCTGAGCCAGCAGATCGAGCAGATCCGCAGCCCCGATGGCACCCGCAAGAACCCTGCCAGAACCTGCCGTGACCTCAAGATGTGCCACCCTGACTGGAAGAGCGGTAAGTTAATTGAAGGGTAGAATGACACTGGCTCAAGTGACCCAACACAAAACCAGAAGTGATGGAATATTTACTGAACGGACATGTTTAAAGGCCTTAAGAGGAAGGGGAATTAGTGGATAATGGTAGATGGCAGCATTTAAGACAGCATTAAGGCAGATTTAGGGTTGGGGAATCTGTCTGAAGAACAGCATGCTGGGGTCCTGACTTTTCTGACCTCTTCCTGTACTCCTCATTCTCTAGGCGAGTACTGGATTGACCCTGACCAGGGCTGCACTCAGGATGCCATCAAGGTCTACTGCAACATGGAGACTGGAGAGACCTGTGTAGCTCCAACTCAGCGTGAGGTTGCCAAGAAGAACTGGTACATGAGCAAGAACATCAAGGAGAAGAAGCACGTCTGGTTCGGAGAGGCTATGTCTGACGGCTTCCAGGTAAACATGCTAAACCCAACAACCTGAGTATTTCCTCACTTCTATCTCCCATCTCCCCTTAGTTTCCTCTTTTTCTCTTTAACCTCCTTCTCCTGTCCTGCTCCATCCTTCTCTTAGTTCCAGTCACCAAATTCACCCTACCTTTGGGGTCTCCTTCATTTTGAGAATCCAAATCAATCTCTCCCTGCCTTCTTTTAGGCCAACTTCCATCTCAGTTCCTCCCTCCTCTGTCCCACCTCCCTTCTCAGTTCCACTTCTCCTCACTCTTTTTTTCTGATATCTTCCTCAATTCTTACCGCTTCACTACCTATCCCTTCTTTGTCATCACACATTAATCACTAACCCCTCCCCTCTTCCCTCACAGTTCGAGTACGGCAGCGAGGGCTCTCTGCCTGAGGATGTCAACATCCAGATGACCTTCCTGCGTCTCATGTCCACTGAGGCATCCCAGAATATCACCTACCACTGCAAGAACAGCGTCGCCTACATGGACGCCGCCGCCGGTAACCTCAAGAAGGCCCTGCTCCTCCAGGGCTCCAACGAGATTGAGATCAGAGCTGAGGGCAACAGCCGCTTCACCTACAGTGTCCTTGAGGATGGATGCACGGTGAGGAAACTTAAAGCTTCAAATAATAAATCTACACACTTAGAAAAAAAACAGTAGTAAGTAGTAGTAGTAGTAATAAGAGGTCACAATTCAGTATGTATATACACTTCCTGATGGTATACATAGTGGTTTTGAGTCAGAATCAAAGATTTGAAGGAGTACATCAGACATTATACATGCATGCTAGCTACTCTAGCTATTCTACTGCTTTGGTTGTTGATTCTAACTCTCCTTTCTCCTTCCTACTTCCAGTCACACACCGGTGCATGGGGCAAGACAGTCATTGACTACAAGACATCGAAAACATCTCGCCTGCCCATCATTGATATCGCTCCTATGGACGTTGGTGCTGCAGACCAAGAGTTTGGCCTTGAAGTTGGACCTGTCTGTTTCTTGTAAAAAGAGAAATCTGGACTTGAAATTGTTGTTTTGTGTGTGTGTGTGTGTGTTTTATTTTTTCTAGCAGTCATCTCTCTCTAAAAAAAGCCCCAACAAAACATTTTTCTAATGCCATTTTTCTGAAAAATCCAACCCCTCGCTCCTGATTCTACGAGTTTCCATTCGGCCGTTGTTCCGATGGTCCACTTTGCCTAAAACCTGCACTTCAACAAGATGGCGGCGATGTGGCAGTGTCTGCATCGTCACGTTTGGGACCACTACTTTTTTTGTTTCTGACTCTTGTTTTTTTGTTGTTTTTTTACCATCACCAACACCAAGGATCCTGTAGAGAAGACATTTTGTTTCACTGGCAACAAGAAAATAATATATGCTTCTGTAAAGTGTAAAAAATTACTTCCCCTCTTCATCCAGCCAAACCAGGCCTCTCTGGAGTTTACAGAAACACACAGGTGACTTTTGTATTTTTATACACCTCTGCGGTGAGAGGAATGAAAGGACAGTCCCAACAGACAGAACCCAATTGCTTTGTACCACGTTTCAGGTGTTGATGAATAAACGGTGAAACTGACAGCCATGTTTGTCTCTGTTGTTCTGCCAACCACTCCACCTGCCCCAGACCACGCTGGCAACTCCCTCCTCCTCATCCGCTGATGTTGTTGCTGTTGTGATTTGTTTGTTGTTGTGGTCGCTTTCTTGTTTGTTCCTTTCTATTTCTCCCTTTTTCAAAAAAAGTTACATTAAAACCACCAGCAGAGAAACATGGGTTTAAACCTCTTTTTTGAAAGAAAAAAATCCTATGGCTACCTCAGAAAAGCAAGGAATTCCAGCTGTAAAAAAAAGGGCCCATTGTTTTTTAAATGAAGCCTGCAGTAGTTGTAGCGGTCGGTGGGGTAGTCGAGGTTTACTGACACTTTAGCAGAAGCAGAAACAGCTAAAACTTAAGGTGCTATTCTTTCTTTGAGGTCTCCTAGCCGTCCAGGTCACTCTGGCATGGTGGAGCCTTCATGGTGCTAAAATGAAACCTAGGCTTTTATTCTTGGTGTCCAGAATGAGACAGACTTGTTCTATTCCCAGCCTTGGTAGTGCTGGAAGTGAAACTCTAGCTCTGTTTCTGAGTTTAAGTGAAAAGTGGATCCGCATCTCTTCTCTTCGTCACACTTTTGGTTTCATGTTTTGAACCTCCCCTTCATCTTTGTATCACACAAATTCTCCTCCACCCCTCCCCCCTAACTTCATCCACACATCTGTTATAGTTTGTTTCTTGTTTTCTTGTGCGAAGGGTGAATTTTCTCAAAAATTGGAATCAAACAGATTTTAAAATGCACAGAAAGAGAGACATCAGAAAGAGTTTGTGAGAGAAGGCAGAAAGACACACCCATGGGGGAAAACACCACAAGGATCTGTACCTATTTTGTATATGTATAATAATTTGAGATGTTTTTAATTATTTGAATGCTGAAATAAAGCATGTTAAGTGGTCTAACATTGAATCCTGCCTAATTCCCTGACTGACTCACTGACTGCCCCTCCAAGACATGAATTAAATCAGCTTTTTACCTGTTGTGCAGTGACTGAATAAGGACAGTTGTTTTTTTTTCCTTCTTCAATCCATACCTCAATCAAGTATCAGGAAGGGAAGAGTGGGAAGAGAAAAAGATGCAACTAATCATCCCAGACCAAACAGGAAGATGTCTGTTGTTTGGTATGGGAACTAAATCAAGTCTTTGTCCTGGCTTCAGGTGTCCCTGTTGCTTAAAAGCTCAGAATATTTTGTGAAGCATTTTTAGAAGACTGTGACATTTTGCATCTAATCATAATTATTTTTCTTGATATCTCAATAATCTTGAACCTCTTAGACATCATTGTTTGTTTGTGAGCAGTCAAAAGTGTCCTTCTCTCATGTTGCCTGCAATTTTGCTCCTCTCTGTGGTCTTACGAATTTTGCCCAATGAATGTGGCTCCTATCTGGGCATCATGTACTATTTACGTCTGAGTCAGAAAGGAGGAATAACCGTGGCCTACCTCTCAGTTTGATGCAGGCTCTTTGCTGTTGTCAGGCAATCCCAAAGAGCAGGTGATATTTTCCCCAGGCCATTAAAATCCAATATGAAAATAAAGATTTTGAACATCCATAATCCAACAAGAAAACTCTGATAATCCAGCATTGATGGTGAGCCAAACATCCTTGCAGCTGCTTCCAAGTTGCTGCTTCTTACACAGCAAGGCAGTTGGTGTGCACAGCTCAGGCAGAGGACTGAGGGCTGCCGGATCGACCTGCTCTGGGCTCAGCCTGTTGGCATCAGCTTGGCTTCACAAAGACACTGATTGTCCACCTTGAGGGAGGCAGCAAGGGGAACAGCGGATAGGTTTGCACTCCCAGTGGGAATCTGGATTATTTCTGCAAGAATTTGGGTCTTTATTTGAGGCCTGGAGAGAGGAATGTTGACTACTCCAGTTTCAGACACAGAGGAGGCTCTGTTTGGAGAGAGGAAGCCCCTCTGCAGGCGAGCAGGACTCTGCATTAGACTTTACATTGAGGGTAAACATTGATGAGGTGAGGTCAGGTAAAAAACAGATGAAAAAGGAGGTGGTGATATACATGAAGAGGAACTGGGGGACTTTTTAAAGGCACTTTAAAGGGTCAGTCCACCCAAATTATTAAAACAAAAGAAAACATTTTTATCACTTACCCAAGTGGCGATGGTCATGCAGATAGTTTTGGTTTTATTTGTACAGGTTTTGAGCTATATTTCTCTAAGTGTTATATCATCATGAAGCATTGAAAAATTATATTTTAAAAATTTAACAGCAGACTGACTTTTTAGAAAAAATGTTACTCTTACTCTGATTAGTGACAAAACATGCTGTCATTAGTTTTCATAGGGACTATTATGTAGTAATCAAACACAATACTAGTTTAATTACATTTCCCAGTAGCATTCAGGTAGCAAAGCTATTTTTAAAATCATGTAATATCTTGAGTAGCAACCACAAAGTATTGGGGTAGGGTAACCACATGCTAGATCTAATTTTCTCTTGAAAAAAAAGCCCAGAAATGCGAAGTGCGCCTAAATCTCTCCATCTTTTTATTCAGGAGAGAGTCATGCAGACTGAGCAGGACTGCAAGTTGACCTGAAGGACACACCTAAATGGGAGAGCTGGTCAGCCCAGTGGGAGCTGATCTGATGCCAGTCTTGTTCTTTCTTCTCCATTCTGTTGGCCTCCTGCTGCAGGTGGAACCAATCAGACACTTTAAGAGCCAAAAAAATAGCAGAAGTGCTTTAAACAGTTAAATCAAACACATTTACATGCACCCTGCAATCATTTTAAAGATACTGATTTGGAAATTTATTCACCTGACTTGACAAAGACAGAAAAGAGTATAGAGAATAAATTACGTCACAAAATCATAATTATATCTTGATGTAAAGTAGCTTCAGTATGTTGTAGTGTAGCTTGCTACTTTCAACAAATATGTAGCGAGTGTTGCTGAAGTTTATCTACTTTCAATGAAGAGTAGCTTTTAGCTTAGCAGCTACAGTTTCAAAGTATTTTCCCCAAAACTAGTGAGCACCACTTACCTCCACTGAACTGGAATGGCAGCAGAAATCTCAGAAACAGATATCTCAAATAAAACCAAACTATCAATCCAGTGAGATACCACTGGGAGAAACACTTCTACAGGCTACAGTCTTTCTAGTGGCTCTGTGAGGTTGTACTTTAGTGAAGAGCTAAAGTCAGCATGGCAACATACTCACAGTGACAATGTTTAGAATTTAAGTACAGTATACTGTATAATTTCCCATGTTCACCACCTAAATTAAGCGTATTAGAATACTAACATTTGCTTATTCACACTAAACACAAAGTATAACTGAGGCTGATGGGAATATATTTGGTCATTAACTAAAGATTTGGACATTTGAATTTTGACCTGATGATGGCGCTAGATGAGAAGGTAACGGATGACCAAAGGCATTACAGTTCAACTTGAGTGAGACATGAATGTCTGCACCAAATTTTGTGGCAATCCATCCAATTGTTCCCAAGACATTGCACTCAAAAAACACAAATGTCACCCTCCTGGTGATGGGTGAGGAAAAGTCAGGTGACTTAAGTCATTAGGATATATCCTCTGGGGAGGATGAATGTCTAAACAAAATTATGTGCCAATTCATGTAGTAGATTTTAAGATATTCACAGGATAAGTGAAAACCTTGACCTGCTAGTGGTGCTACTGTACATGTAAATGAAAATTCAGGGGATCACCAAAGACAAAGGTTTCATCCGCTGGGGTCAGACGTTGCCATCCCTGGAGCCATGTTAGCCAGTGTGGCTAAAAATTACTTCCTGTAATTTGTGTCAACTGACATTCACAGATAATACTAGAAAAGAGAAGCACTATAGGAAGAGCCAAAACTCTGTTTACTCAATTTCAGTCTCCTCCCCTTTAAGTTCATTAAGTTCACTAAGTTCATTACGGTTTCAGTTTACTCTGTCAGTGCAGTGACAGAGTCAGAGAGGAAGATTAAATCATCATGATCAAAAACCTCAAAGGGATCACTATCCTGATTCTCTGGCTCTCCTGTTGGTTGAACTCAAAACCTTTGACTAACCTTTAATATCAGTTTAATTTTTCCAAATGATCACTGTTTTTCTCACAGTTTTTTCTCTTTAAATGCAGGTCATTCACTGAGTAAGGAGGTCCATCAGGTTCCAGCAGCGATCCTGGGACATCTTCATGATTCTGCAACAATGAACTGCAGCCATTTTATCAGCTCATACGATACAGTATTGTGGTACCAGCAGTCTCTGGGTGACTCTGAGCTTAAATTGATCGGGTATGCTTTCTACGGTAGTCACATCATTGAAAAATCATTTGGTAATAATAGTTTCAAAGTTACTGGAGATGGCTCAAAGAAAGCTGAACTTCATGTTCTAAAACTCAGAGATCCAGAGGACAGTGGCATGTATTACTGTGCTGCTAGTACGCACAGTGACTCAATCATCTTCTCTGCTCTACAAAAACCCATGAATTCCCTCTGAAGAAAAAGAACACATTTGTACAGTATCTCACCACAGTAAACTGTCACTCATATGCCTCTTCCTGTTTTAACCAACACTGAGAATTACTGTTCATACCTACTGATCAAAGCTGGGACATCCTACAATATCAACCCATACTTTCTTCCATATACACAGCTTTGTTCAGTTTGCACTCTTCATGATTCTTTTATTTTTACCTGCACAAAGATGACGATCAGACTGCTTATACAGTTAGCTGCTCTGCCGCTCTGTGTAGTAGGTAATGTTACATGAATTCATGCATCATGTAAATCCTAAATATTTGAGATTTTTTTCATCTTTGCTACAACTGTATGTTTACACTGTTTCTGCAGGGCTCTCAACAAAAGAAGTTCATCAGAGTCCTGGTGCCATGATCATAGGTCCTGGGGAAACAATCGTGATTAACTGCAATCACTCCAATAGTGATTTTTATATGATCCAGTGGTACAAACAGTCTGTTAGAAGCAGTGAAATGACTCTCATTGCTTAGCATGTTACAACTCTGGGACTGTAGAGGATCCATTCAAAGAGTTCTATAATGTGAGCGGAGATGGGAGAAGAAGAAGAAGAAGAAGAAGAACACTGAGCAGAGCTGAGGACAGCGTGGTGTATTACTGTGCTGCCAGTTATGCACACTGTTGCATAAACCCTCTGTGTTTAACAAAAAACTTTCTTTCTCTCCACTGATAGTTTGACATATCTGCTATATGTATAAATATATATATATGATTTCAATGATATTTAAAATCAAACTATTACTTAAAATAAATACAGCATATGTAGTGAAATCAAGATGTCTGCAGACTAAAGCCAATGTCAGTCTTGCAGAAATCACAATTTATCAATCTGTTAAATTTGAAATGCTGATTGAAAAACTGTAGAATAACTTACAGCTTTAAACCAATTATAGAAAACATATACAGTTAGATTGGAAAAAACTTGCACAAGCAGAGCTGTTAAACTAACTAATTGACATAGGTAGATGTACTTTGGTGGAGGCTTAGTAATTTTTGTTTTTTTCCCCATTATTATTGAGGCATTCAATTATGGTGACTTTTAACTACTGGATGAGAGAATTTTTTTGATATACTAATTGTAATAAAGGATTTTTAAATATTCCCAATGATGGGGTGGAGGTGGGTAAACAGAGAAAAGAGTAAAAAAAAAAAAGAATCCTATAATCCAAATTACAGCCCATACATTTTCTCCAGAGAGGTATTTTGAACAAGCTTGAAAATAACATGTAGCTCACTGCACCTCAGAAAGGAGGTGCTTGTTTGAATTGACCTCTGACCTCCAAACAAATGAATATAAAACACAGCAGAAGTGAGATGCAGATAAATTCAGGTGCTTGAAAGTGTGGAGGTGACATGGCCTGTGTTTTGTTTTTTGCTTTTGTTTTTTCACTTTGGTTGCTGCTGTGGGTAGGTGTGTGTTATCAGACTTTATCAAACTATGACACATGAAGTGAAATTCGTATCTTTGGAAGCTTGGTGATGAGGATATGTGTGTTTTTGTTCCTCCTGAAGTTCTCTGTCTACAGTACACAGCAGTACAAACACTGTCCAATCAGTCAAAGTAATAAACATATGCCAAGGGCTCTCTTGAAACAGTTAATGCTCAGCTAACCATGAGCTAAATACTGAATTACTAAATTAAGTTTAATTAGTTCAATTTTCAGTGATGATTTTATGAACATTCACAGAATGTATTTTAAAAATGATCAATGTTGTAATGTGAGTCAAAAGTATTGACTCACATTTCAACAAGATAAAAAATCCAAAGTCCCATTAGTCACCCCAAGTTGTTGCAATGTACAATGCACCTTATAGTATAAAAGTGGAAAAACTAAACTAACCTTAAAATGAAGAGGGCTCACTTCCCTTGAAAATATGAGTATACTCAGTAAATCTAGATTAAATTTAGATTGCGAGTAAGGTTGTCTTCTTGTAGAGCTGGAGGAAAGGCTCATGTAACGTCCAGAATAGAAAAGGTTCATCCTCTGGAGACCACAAATATGATCAGTAAAGTCTATCGCAATCTGCCGGTTAGATATTTATATTTTTGATGTACATGTGTTTATTTTGACCTAAAGGTGGTGGTCTAAAGAAAAAGAAAAAGAAAAAGTCACTAAGAGATAAAGTTTCATCCTCTGGGGAGCATGAATATCCACATATGTAGTAGCTTTTGAGATATCATGCTCTAGAGTGTTAAGCAATGGGCAGATATGCTTCATACTACTTCTGTCAGATCGTCAAACAACATCCAACTGGAGTCTCTAACTCTATGTTCCCCTAAGGTGAAACTTAATATTGTCTCTCACCATTCCCTGCTGTCATGAGCCTGGTGCTTCCCTGTGGAGAGTGACTAGGTCAGAGTCTAGGAAGCAAACAGTAACACTGTACATATTCTAGAAAAAATCATTACAGCATTACTTTCAAATGTAATAATGTTTATTTTGAAGTTATACATACAGTTTATAAATACACATTTCTTCAAAAGTTTCCATTATTTATGTAAATCCAACTTTACTTATTTTTTCTCTGACTGGTTAAAGTCCAACTGAAATTAAACTGATTTTATCTAGTAGCTGCTGTCAATCAAACACAGACACCAACACGCCCCTCCAGCTGTCTGTGACAAAAAGGAGCATTTCTGATTTTTTGACTTTTTTCTTTCCTTGTAATAATAAAAAAATATTTACAATATATTTCTTATAACATGTTGCCATTATTTTTTGACTGCAAAAAGAGATGACTAAATGTAATTTCAGCTGGACTTTAAATTACTTGTTTAAGACTCAAAACACAAAGTTGAGGACTTGGGAATTATTGGTCTTGATTTGGACTTCACTCAGGACTTCATATCCACGACTTGAGACCTACTTGTGACTTGCAAAACACTTACTTTATCCCACCACTTCTGCTCAGAGGGTGGCAGTATATCATTACATGTATGTTGACCTGGTGATGAAGTGGTCGGTGAGTTGAGGAATGATGGCACCACCCACTTTAAGACTTTCTGTGTCTTTCTGTGGAAGGATGTGGGTGAACAGTTTAACTGCAGATCTGCTGGGGAAAACAACGGTTCAAGGCAGCAATAAGGCTGTTTTTACATTCTGCAGAAAAACTAAATACTTCATCTAGACAACATGATCATCTTAATCCTAAACATATTTTTTAAGACTGTTCTGGTTTCAGGTAAAGTCATGAAGCAAGGATGGATATTTTTGATTCAGTTCTCAAAGTATGTGGCTGGTGATAATTCTGAATGTTGTCTGTTGAATATTTGCTGGTGTTTATTAGTGTCTTTTTCTCAGGTGCCTCATTCAGTCAAGTCCACCAGACTCCAGCTGAGGTGTACAAAAGTCCAGGAGAGACAGCAGAACTCAGATGTGTCCACAGTATCCCCAACTACAATCAGATCCTCTGGTACAAGCGATCAAAGACTGGACAGTTACAACTGCTGGGATACATGTTAGCAAGCGAGGCATTTCCTGAGGCCGGAGTGTCTGTGAAGATGAATGGGAGCGCAGATACAAACGAAATCAGCACATTAAGAACTGAGCAACTCAGCCCCATCGGCAGTGCAGTGTACTTCTGTGTTGCTAGTTTACACAGTGCTATCTATCGCTGCTTCACAGCACAAAAACCTCAATGTCACACGTTTCATCATGTCGATAATGCAGTTCACACCCCCTTGCACTATTTTAAACAAAGTTTTTTTCCCTCTCATCTAGAGGATAAAGTGGGAGGTTCCCTCTGTGGAAAAAACAGTACTTACTGTAACCTCCCATCTCCCTTTATAACCTGTAGCCACACATTCACTGTCTATTGTGGCTGCATGGTAACTTCTTTTGAAAGGATAATCATGATTGCTCAGTTTTTCATTATATTTACATTCACATCTCTATTGTGTCAAGGTATAATAGATGTAGACTCATTTTCTTATGTGCAAATTGATCATGTCAGTTAAATTTTTCAAGCTGTTTTTTTTTTTTTTCTTCTTCTCACAGTTCACAGCCAGTTTGTCACCCAACACCCTGAAACCAGCTGAGGTTATGTGTCCAAACCTGAGGGGGACTGACCTGACACTGGAGGACAGTGGTGTGTACTTTTGCATCATCAGCCAATACAGTGATGTAAGAAATCTGTGCACTTGAGCAAAAACTGCTTGCCATTAGTTTTGGTATCACTGTGTGTATTTGGATCCATATCATGATTTTCAGATTCCCTGTAGGTGGAGTTAAAACTCAACAAACTCAACTCAACAGTGTGGTAGCATGAAACACAATGTAGCTGGTGTCCATTTGAGAGGAGGCCTCTGCTACATTTTAGCCAGGAGGTTACAGCCACTCTTAATGTATATTGTTCTTTATGAAATTAGAATATGAACACTATCCAAAACTATATTGACCTGATTGACACAAATGGTCACAGATGTCACAGCAGTTTTTCTCATACTCTGAACTCAGTCAAATCAGACATCAGACATCATGCACACACACACTGGTACAAACATCAGAATTCATAGACACTTAAACTGTATTTTCATCTGGGCATCCTCCCATTATATATACAAGCTCCCGTTTTTTAAATAAAATTATATAATATGGTCCAATTTTGCCTTGTATTGTTGCATTGTTTAGACCTCCTGTTGTTTTTCTGTTATCCATTCCCATCTGGCCCATTAACTGTCACACTGCCTTTATCTAGACTCAGTTTAGATTTACACTTTTATTTTTTTAAGGTAGAGTTTAGGGATTAATTGAGATAATTTAGTAAAAAAGTTTGTTTTTATTTGTGTTCATTTCCTTCTGACACTCCCACATGACTTCAAAATGTTTACTGCTTTTAGTGACATTTTTGAGATTCAGTCTCAGATGTCATCATGTGAATTTTAAAGATGTCTTGATGTCAGAGTGAGGATAAGACAGTCTTACTGTGCAGCTCATATACAAAGCCCCTACTCTACACAGTTCTTTATCATTGGTAGTTTTGAATAAAACATGACATAAACTGCCTTTAAGCACCTGCTCTGTGGCTGATATTTTATAATGCAATCAACAGCAAAATCACCTCATGTTAATTCATTTAGAATGCCGATTTCAGACACCAAGTACAGTATAATTATAATCTGAGAGGACAACATTTAACTGAAAAGTGCTGACCAGTCTGATGACACCGACATGACAGGAGAGAATATAGACTGTATTATGAGACGTTTCCATCAGCTGCTGTCTCACTGTGACAGAAATCTGTGTGTTGAGTGGCTCAAAAATAATTTCACCTCTCATCCTCTGCATTGTTTTTCTGCTCTGTACTGCAGGTAGTTTTATCCTTAAGATTTCATTTACCAATGATAAAACCTCATGTAACTTCAGTGCCACCTGTGGGCAAAATAACATCAAATCTGAAGGATTCCTATGGGTTGATGTGCAAGTGGCTTCAAAATGTGGTTGTTATTGTGGTTTATGTCAAATTGACTATGCATACCTACAAGACTTTTGTGGTGAAGTCAAGAAATGTTGTTGCAAGAAACAAATGAATAGATGACAAAACAGTGTCATCATAAGGTCAGTTCAATAGCTGTTCTGGAGCTTTAAATCGTATCACACACTCCCCCTCAGGAGATGGAGTTGCCCGGTTGTCATGGAATTGTAGATATATGAATTTCCTTTTTTATTTTTTCCTGAGCACTTTTAGGACTTCTAATTTGTTTCAGCTTAAAAGAATGAATGAATAGCTTTTTTCGGGGTCATCCAAATATGTTATGTACCAAATTCAAAGATTAGATAAGTGATGGAGAGATGAAGTGGTGACAACAGACGTTTACAATTTCTACAGGCAAAAATACTGGACTTTCATTCGACATGATATTTTTCTTATTCATTCATTTATTCATATATTGATTTGCTTCTGCGTCCAAAAGCAGGTGTAAGAATTGTGCTGAAGTATAAAGTGCTATATAAACAGCCACATGGCGGCGCTGTCCACAGCAAAAAAAAGCTTTTCTTCTTCTTCTTCTTCTTCCTAACTAATATAAAAAAGACAAACAAACAAAAATATTTAAAATCCTATCTCATAGGTGAGTATTTTACACAAGAGAAGCTACATTTCTATTACAGCCAGGGGCCAATGCTGGTGGTTTGGATGTGGAGAGGTGAAGTTCAGCTCTGGCCCTGTCGAGTATGTCACACCCCTTTTCTCCTCAGACCTCAGGCAGCTCAGCAGAGGCACCAGTTGACTCCACATGGCAGTATGATAAGCTAATATCTAAAACTGAGTTCTATCTAGTGTATCTGAGGGTTTTGAGTCACACTGTTTGATGTGATCTTGATCTGTAGGGAAGAGGAAGTCAAAATGATTTGTTTTCTCTTTTTCTGTTGCCTTACAGGTAATGATTTATGTGGAAAAAGGCTTTCATTGACTCTGTCATCCATCACAATGTAAAAAACGTCTCTCTGTTTATATTCAGGTGGTTGTCTGGGCATTGAGATCCATCAGTCTCCCCCCGTTCTCATCAGGAGCCCTGGTAATGCAGTGCACCTTATCTGCACCCACGAAGACACTAACTACAGAGTGATGCTCTGGTACCAGCAGCCACGAGGACAGACTGCTATGAAACTCATTGGATATGTCAACTATAATAATATCATAGTGGAACCGCCATATGAACAGAACTTCAATATCAGTGGAGATCTGAGTGGGAACGATGCAAAAAATGTTTCTCTAATGATCCGGCTGTCTGGATCTGAGGACAGTGCAGTGTACTACTGTGCAGCTCGTGATGCACACTGACACAAAGTCTCTGTGGTGTTTACAAAAACTACACACTATCTTTCAGTATTGGTGGTTTGTGCATGACGTGGAACAACAGGCACCTGCTTCTGTGGTTGTAATTTGGTTTGATATCCTGTCACCATCTGCTCATGCTGTTGTATTATGTGGATTGTAGCAGAATTCATTATGAAGAGTAATATGAAGCGTTTCAAATATCACTGGAGATTTGAGGGAATACAGCAACAACAGCTGAGTGTGTCGTATTGAGTTTTTGGGGAGGTTCTTCAGATATAATCCATGATGTTTTAACTGAGATTGAAAAAAAAAAATGTTTTAAATACTGAGCTCCTTACACATCCTCCTTAACTTAAAATCTTTACTTTCTTTTAAAGATTTTAAAACATTATACTTAAGCACTTTGAATGACACTTATAATTGTTTCCTTTAATGTGGAACTAATGGCCATTGTGTATGTAAATTATGTGTTTGTAATGACTTCTGTGTGTTTGTCCATGTCTATACTGTATATGTTCATTCCTGTACACAGATGTCTTTTGAAAAAGAGATCTTGATCTCAATCAAACTACCATAGTTTAAATGAATAATAAATTATTATTATTATTACTACTACTACTACTACTACGAATAATAATAATAATGATGATAATAATAATAATAATAATAATAATAATAATAATAATAATAATAATAATAATTTGCTGAACTTTACTCGGAGCTTGCAAGACCAGTAATTGTAATATAGGGCTGTTAGATAGAATGTTGTAGTTAAATTGGAGTTTCAGTTTTACATACATGGATATGAAGAGTTTGTTCTCATGTAATGCTAAACTGCTTTTAAAATCAGTTTGATTATTTATATGTGATTTTGCAGATATCTTCCATATTGACCAGCCCTACTATAATGAATTTACTGAAAATCAAACAGTAATGCATTACACTGCTTTTGCTGGAAAAAGCAATGCAGGTCTCAGTTGGCAAAACAATCTCACAACAAGGTTAATAACGCTTTCCAAGATGAAGAGTGAACTTTCAATATTGTTATTTTGTAATGTGAATTACAATATCTGCAACATCGGTCATATCCTGAAGATATCTCAAAAACTCCACAGCTGTCTTACCAAAAACAGCTGTAACTAATAATAACACTAACTGCTGCACTGCATCAGAGAAACTGCTGAGATAGAGTCATTAATCTTGTTTGTTCCATTTGTGCTTTTCCTGCTATGACATGTGAAATATTTTCCTTTGGGTAACTAAAGCAAAGCAAAGTAAAACAAAATGTGAAGTGCAGGATAACAAGACTTTAGACAGGAAAGCCTATATCTGTCAATAAGCCTTTCACATTGGAAAACATTTTGACATGTCGCTGCAGGAAAAGCACAGGTGTAAATAACAACATTAACAATGACTGAAATCCATTTAGCTGCTTTAGTTTCAGGGTGCTGGTATTGTGCATTCTGGCTCACTGTCACACTGTCATGACTTACTGGGACAGTTAAATAGAACAGAGACATGTTATTAGTTACACCTGTGCTTTTCCTACTATGACAAATCAAAATGTCTGCTGTGAAAAAGGCCTATATAACAGGAGAACCTTGTGTATGTTGTGTGTAAAAACTCAACATGCATTTTTTATTTGCACCACAGAAACTAATGAGAAACAACAACAATCAAAAAGAAACATGTCTTTGATAATGTTCAATTATATTCAACTGGGCTCTTTTTAGTATTTTCACTTTTTATGAAATTCTTTCCAAGTTTGGAAGTTTGGAAAACACTGATCTCGCTTGTTTTAAAATGTCCTTTTGACCAACATTCTGTAGTCAAAGTCTTTAACAATACACATTGACAAAATGTCAGATTTCCCTGACATTTTGGTGACCCCTTGACTTTTCTCCCAGTGCCACCATTGGCTTTCCATTTCCACTTACACAGAAGAAATCAAATCAGATTGTGAATTTGTTGTGCATACTCATGCTCTCAAAATGATGAATCCTTTCCATTGTAGCCTTTTCTCTTGTGTCACTCTGGGGCCAAAATGTCACATTGGCACACTACAAAATATTCTCTGATTGGCAGATTTGATCAGAAATCTTCTGAGTACATTCATGCTTCAGGGGGATAAACCCTTTGGATTTGTGTCGAGTAGCACCTTCAGCACAAACACAACATTTTTACACAGATTAGCAATAGAACTCAAAGAATACAGCCTCCAGCACCGGCTACAATTCTGTATTACAGACTTTAATGAAGACTCCAGCTTTCTAGGGGCCTCATGAGAGAGATCAAAAACTCATCCTGTGTAATATGTAATTGAAGAGCCATTTGGAACACACTGCTGTTGTAACAGCCAATCAGGGACCCATCTACGTGATGCCTTTTCATTTTCTTTTTCATGACACTGTTTGCACCAAATCACCTCTCTTTCCTGCTTCAGACACATACGGTAAAGGATTCTTGTCACTCAGCAGAGATGATGAACATCATGAACAGTCCTTTAATTATAATTATTATCACCCTCTTCTGGATCAAAGGTACATCAAGTTCTTCATTTTTGCTTCGACACTGTAAATTTGATCATATGGCTTCAGCTGAATTAACATTCATTATCTTCTGCTTCTTTCCACAGGAGCTTCACCAAAGCAAAGTAAAGATGTTCATCAGACTCCAGCTCATCTGCTATATAAGATAAACGATGAAGTCAAACTGACCTGCAAACACCGCATCAAAGACTATGACACTATTCTGTGGTATCATCAATCCCAAGCAGACACTTCTATAGAGCTAGTCGGTTTTACAAGTTATACAAGTACTCAAACTGTTGAGAAACCCTATCAGGGTAGCTTCAATGTAAGTGGAAATGGTGAGAGCGAGGCATTCCTTCATCTGCTCAAACTGAGGCATCCCAAAGACAGTGGGCTTTATTTCTGTGCAGCATCTAGAGGCACCACAATAGAAAAGCCCCAAATTCACGTACAAAAACCTGTATCTCACCCTGGCCACCTGGAGCAAACCACATGACCTCACACTTATATACATTCAACAAAACAGTGGGAGGAGCTGAAGAGGAAATGGCAAAAAGATGGAAACACAGTGAGACAGAGTTGAAGTCCTCAGTCCTGGCAGTTGAGCTTCTGACTTCTTCTTCATACAAATCAGCAGACATTTCTGCTGGTTGATAACATTCAACATGATCCGGCCTCATCTCATCATTCACATCATCATCTGGATTAAAGGTATTCATAAATCCACTTTGTCTATTACAGTTTCGACTTTATCCTGAAACTCTTTCAAATATCCAGGTGCAGGAATTGGAGTGAACTTGCACTTAAAGAAATTATGTTTTTCATCCAGTTCTGACAATATAGGGATCAAACAATTTATCAATTAATCAAAATTGTACATTAATTGTTAATGCAAATAAACATTAGATGCATTTTTAAATTACAACTGACTTTATGGCTTATCAGAGGGTGAGAGACTAATGACCCTTGAGTTTGTCATTAAGTTTTATAAGTGATAGTATTAACTAATAAAGCAATTACTTACAACTTATAAACCCTTTATAATAAAGAATGCCTCATTAGAAAGTGGTACCCATTATTCTAATAATAATAAACATGTCAGAGGCTTTTATTGCAGCATTTGTTGTATCTAATTACTACAGTATGGTCCACTGACTTAAACTGTGTCATAATTCAAGTTTTATTGAGGCTGCAGTATATTGTAGACATGCAAGTGCTCCCACCACTGTTTCTTTATCTCTCTACAGGAGTTTTCCCCAGTAAAGAAATGCAAGTTCTTCAGTCTCCAGCTGAGCTGCTGATGCCAATGAATGATGAAGTCAAACTGACCTTCACACATAAAATCGAAAATTATAACAATATTCTGTGGTATCAGCGCTCAAAGGGAGACACTGCCCTGAAGCTGATCGGCTACATGTATTACAGCAGTCCAACTGTTGAGCCTTCTTTTAAAGGCCACTTCAATGTGAGCGGGAATGGAGCGAATACGGCATATCTTCACATCCTGAGCCTGAGACATCCTGAACACAATGCAGAATATTTTGGCGCAGCAAGTTAGCACAGTGGTAAAGACAGCCCCTCTCTCTTACAAAAACCATGATGATCCAGCAGACACCAACGTGAAAGCACTGAGATCATTTGATGCAGTTTAAAACCACTGGGAGAAAAGTATTTACCCTACAGCAGAGGGCTTATTTGGTTCAGTTTAACTTATTTGGTGAAGAAAAGCATTAAAATTATATCATTAAATATGATGACATTCAGTATTGAGTGACTGGTAAATCCTAGAATGACATCATTGCATTGGCTGACACAAATTTGGGTTCTGGTTTTCTATTATATTCTTAAAGTTATAATCCTTAAGATTTTATTGAAATCTAAGCCAGTTTTGATAGTTATTGCATTTTTTCAGCAACAACTATTACCAATGTATTTACATTCTGTAATTGCCTTTAGTAGTTTTCATTGTTAGTGGCGGAGTCCGCCATTCCTGCAGTATTTGTATCAATCTCTTATCTTTCACCCATTAAAATATTTTTTTTTAAATGATGACAGCCAAATATCTTTTTTATGTAGTTATTTTTCTTCTTCTAAGTGTATACTTTATTATGTCCTTCCTCTTTAGCTGTGAAATAGGAAAACTGTAAATAAAATATATGAAGAAAGACAAGAAAAAAGGATAGGGGCACACTGTAAAGCGTTGGGACATACAATATACTGTATGTTGATACACTATGTGGCATAATTTTGCTGCACATTAATTGTGTGTATGTAAGCAATAAACATTTGATCACAAAAAGAGAAATCATTAAAGCCCCCCTTCACTCAACAATGTGTTTCATTTATTGTTCTTTCAGTGGGATGTTTGAGCTTCACTGTGCAAAATGATGTATGTTTTCACATTCATCTGCTGAAAGAGGAAAGTTTCTCTTTGCTCACCTTAAATCTGAGTTTAACACGTGTACCTACAGGGATGATTGGTGACATCACAACTAGTTTGAAGCCAATCATGGTCCAGTATACAACTCACACATGTGTCTTAAAGATGTAATTTTAAGAATTTCTAACAAGGTAAGTGAACCTTTTTTGTGGAAAAGTATTTTTATATGTCTTAAAAAAAGGTCTGAAAGGGGAAAATATTAAGATCCAATAACAGAATAACCAACTGGCAAAGATGCAGATATCTGTGGGTTGTTTTTGCTAATAATAACTCCACTGCCACCAAGTGTCAGCAGTAACACCATCAGGAGGAATCAGCTGCAGTTTTACTATCAGCCAAGCTTTCCAGATACACAGGGTGAATGGACTTAAAATGAGGCATGGCTGGGATTCATATGGCCTCTCGCATGACCTTGCCTAATTAGCTATCCTAATGCACTTACCAAAAATAAATTATCTGAAATATTTTACTAATTATCATCAAGAATGTGAAGTGAATCCATCAAAGATCCAGCCAATAGGTGGAGGTGCAGCACACGGCACAGAGGTTTGCTCAGAAGCATGTGGTGATGAATAAGCACCTCCCAAATACAAACACGCATGCCCTCACTCACTCACAGTAAAATCATGTTTTTCACACAGCAGTACATGACAATGTCTCATCTGTGTACGCTTTTGGTATTCTCTTCATCTGGTTTCTAAGTAAGATCTCAAATTTAATTTCCTTTGAAGATATCTCCAACTGATTCTTCAGTTTATTATATATAAACCCTTTCTGTTCATCTGTTCTGCATCAATAATTGTATCTTAATTGTCCTCAGGTCAGGTGAACGGTATCACAATTCATCAAAGTCTTCCTCAGATAGTGAAGGAGAGCACTGAGGTCCACATCAGCTGCAGCCATGATGACAGCGATCGCCAAGTGATGCTCTGGTACCAGCAAAGAAGGGACAGTCAGTCTATCATCCTCATCGGGTTTGGATATGGATCAGGTGACCAAACCTACGAGGGAAAGTTTAAAGAGCAGTTTGAGCTAAGAAGAGACAGCGCGTTGAAAGGAGCTCTGATTATTCGCCGAGCAAACCCGTCACACTCAGCTGTGTATTTCTGCGCTGCCAGTACACAGTGATGTGTTTCAGTGCCCCGCCCTCACAAAAACCCCTGAGTGTTTTTTCCTCAGTTGTTAAACCGATGACGTGCATCTTTAAAAAGCAGGGGGAAAGAGGAAAGAGTCTTTTCTTTTGGAGTCTGTGTTTCTCCTACAGTGGCACAGAGGTGGACGATGTCTCCAGTTGGGATTTTTCTTCTTCTCTTGCTTCCATGTAATGTTTCTTTAAAATGAACTAAAATCTAAGAAAAATTGTATCTTTGTTATGTTACACAGCAACCTGCATGTATCAAACCTATTCTGAATCTCTTTTTCCGCAGATCAAGCCAAGAGTGTGACGGTTCAGCAGTCTCAGTCCAGAACAGCCCATGTAATGGAAAGGGTGGAAATTGAATGCAGTCATAATAACAACGATCTATATGTGATGCTCTGGTACCAGCAAAGAAAGAACGGACTGATGATTTTAATGGGATACAACTACGATGTAAACTCACCCCAATATGAGGAGCAGTTCAAGGGTCAAATTGAGATTACACGAGAAAGCAAACTGAGAGGAGTTCTGAAAATTAACAGTGTGAAAATTTCAGACTCAGCAGTGTATTTCTGCGCTGCCAGAGCACAGTGATGTGGTCTAATGTCACTGACTTACCAAAACCCCATTTCCAAGTTCAACATCCTGAGAAGCGGGCTGGTGATACAGCTGAAATATTGATCTGATATCAACAACACAGAATAACTTAAGTGCTTCATTTTAAACATTTTGTTTTAAAGCAACAGTTCAGTGTAAGTCAAGAAATTATTTACATGCACACATTCAAGTCTAGGACGGACCCTTTACATACTTTTCTCCTCCTACACTTATATATCAAAACTTAAGAGTAAGTTACAAAGTTTTATCTATCATCTAACTTTATGTTGTGTGAAAGTGCTCTTGGAAATCTATATTCAGTTCTGCAATATTTTTTCTGTGATGAACAACATGAAATGTAAGTGACAGTAATATAATTTAATTGGACTACACAGTCCTTAAAAATGCAAAATGAAAGAAATTGTCACATTTTTAAATGTGGTTTGATATGTTAGCCTGAAAAGTGATGTCTTAGGAGTAACAGTAGCAGAATGACAGTAGCAAGATGGTCTTGTATTATATTATAATTCATACCCATGTCAGCCAGGTTTTATAAAGACAGAGATAAAAGTAAAGTAACATATAGAGTAAAAACAAAGCTAAACTAAAGACTAAGGGCATTTTCAAATCTATAGTTTGTTTGCTCTGATCCGGATCAGTGGATGACTGGTTGAACTTGTGTTTTCTCCTCCTGGCTCTGTTTCTTTTCACACAGAAAAAA
Source organism: Thunnus thynnus (assembly GCF_963924715.1). NCBI lineage: Eukaryota > Metazoa > Chordata > Actinopteri > Scombriformes > Scombridae > Thunnus > Thunnus thynnus. Next base: position 25,612,601 of record NC_089533.1, read on the forward strand.
TGAAAGTGAATGAAGATGCATCACTGAAAGCCATGTGAGAATGTTCACTCCTATCAGATGTGTCTATGGCAGGAACAAAAACATAAAGACAGGAAGAAGGTCCTCTGGTGAAATGTAATTTACGTTGTCAGGCTAGTCCAGGTCGCACCTCGATTCATTCTCCAGCTAACTGATAGCAACTGTTGATTTCATTCATCTGCATCACAGTATGCCACCAACAACAAGACTGCCCATCTTCCAAAAAACTGAAAAAATAAATACATACTGTATATGCACAGACATACCCATACATACATACATACATACATACATACATACATACATGTACTCCTGTTTGCTGTTCCTGATTTTGAGAATAAATATATTTTTCAACTGCTCCGCAATCTGTGACAGAAAGAACACAAAAACACAAACAGAGAGTCCTGGCAGGATGTGACATACAGTTAATGTTGTGTATTTTAAATGAAAAACATCTGGTTAATACTTGTTCACCTTCAGGTCAGCTTCTATCTCCTGCTTTTTAGCCGTCTCAGTTAAGTTATTATCAGCAGAAAAGTGACCTTGATGCATGAACACAGAAGTATTGTAATTCTCTCTGATTTATAAGAGTGATACAACAGAAAACATGAACTCTTCTTTCTTTTTTTTTCTTCTTTTTTTAAGTTTAACACCACATCTGTCACACAGTGGCCTTAACATGCAAGTGCTGCTTATAGTGGCCACTAGGAGACTGTAGCTGTCCAAGGAAACTCTGTGAGGAACTGTGGGTGGAGTGTTCAGAGAAAACTCTTCCTCTGTAAAGGTGCGAGAAAGAGAATCAGGTCTTATTTTATATGTAACAACTGTACAGTGAACATGAAGGTCTTCTCACTAGTACTTCTCCACTTTGCCAGTAAGAACATTTAAATTCATTTTTTCACTTGACTGGTTTACTTTTTGGTCTTTATATAAACCCAGCTATTTCCTTTTTCTATTTTCTATTTTCCAGGTTTCTCCTGCAGCGTGAAAATACATCAGCCTCCATTTGTTCTCAGCCAAGCAGACACATCTGTAACACTGCATTGTGAACAAGATGATGAAGAATATGCGTACATGTATTGGTACAGACACATAGGTAGTAGGGAAATGCAGCTGGTAACATATTCTCTTGGTAAACAAATATGTGCCACTGAAGCTCCTTTCAACAAATCTAAGCACGCCATGTCACGGCCTGTGGTGCTTACATCCAGTCTGCAGATACATCATGTTGAGGCTGGAGATTCAGCTGTGTATTACTGCGCCTCTAGACTACCACAGTGGCTCAGACACACTCTATGGTTAAACAACAACCCCAGCAGCAAAATACAAACGTTAATCAGTGAATGCTGAGGTGTTTGTTTGAGAGCTGCATCACTAATGATACATGCAGGAAATGCTCTTAATGTCTTTACCTCATTTTTTACCATTTAAACATTCAACTGTTTTTTGGGGTAAAAAATGCTCTTTGCACACATTGTACAAAAAAACACAATGACGTGTACACCTAGTGTTACCTGCTCTAACAACAACTTCATTTTAGATTCAAAGTGCAATCAAGGAACAAAATGTGGTGACTTAAAGAACCAAAATACTGTATAACACCTTTGTCTTTCTATTACTTCATTTGATGACCTTTCATTGCAAAACAGCATTGTTGAATTCTAACTTGTATTTTGATTTTTATTCATTGAATTATACTGTATTTTCATTATTAACTGTAAAGAACAGAAAACGCTACTAATCCAGTTGCTGGCCATCAAATAACAAGTTGAGGAATTTGATAGTGACACATGTGAATAGTGTTCCAGTGAACCTTTTATGCATGACTGAAAGTGTGTGTTGTTGAGATTTTCAAAATCATCTGAGAAATAGTTTTAAACATATGTCCCACCTCCATGTAATGACTAATGATTGAAATATATAAAAGTATTTGCACAAAAATGTGTCAAAATTGTCTCTGTTTTTGAGATTTTAAATGAACAGTGACATGATCATGTTTACTCACTGTTATGATAAATTCTTTTCTCTTTTTGTGATCAGTTATTATTATTATTTTAAAGCTTAAAATAGAATGGAACAGAGATAAGTAGAATACTTCCTTTTGGTCTGCTGTGGTACATAGTTATACTAGTGATGTACCCTCCTCATTGCCCACAACTTGGACACACTTTGGGCAGAGAGGTAATGATAAGATCAATCAATATGTGCAGACACACATACTGTTAATGTGAAAAGTGAAAGAAGATAAATAAGTAAATAACACCAATAAGCATGTAGGGTCTTCCAACAGATTATACCATAAATGAAAGCTATCCACTCTTGGATAATCTGTGTAACTTGGACTACATGAAATCTGTTTTTGGCTACTGAAAGACCTGAATCACATATTATGGTTCAAGTTCTTTCTATTTGAACTAATTTACATGACTTTGATAAGCAACATGTTCAACATCCACTAATTCATAAAGTAACAACGCTCCTTTTCTTATTTCACTGATATTTCTGTGACACCACAAAGCTGATTAGCTAGATAAGCACACAGGTGCTATAACAGAGTAAAGAATAGTTGTGTGTCCCACACAGTCTATCTGCTCGACATGCACATCTACTTCATTTTGCTCCTAGGCTTTTCTTTTTCCGATATTATTTCATTCTTTTTGTTGCCTGAGTTTGATGAAAGTATTTTTTGTTGATATGGAAGGAAATAACAAGTTAAATAGTTGATCATACACTGACATCTACAGGATACATATTGCATTACATATGTTTAGAAAATTATAATGTCAAAGTGGAGACAGTCAAATAATAGATCATGTTTTATAGTTTAAATATGAATAGAGGGGTTTGCTGTGAATGGAATCATTCTAAACAATGATGAAATGAGGTTGTGAGAAAAACATAAATAATCTTTCAATGAGAGATTGTAGCAACCTGTCATATTACATACCAACCATTTGATATGTAATGTGTCAAAATGTAATTAAAAAACACTCCTTTACATGAGTCAAGCATAAAGAATTAAAAGAAAATCACATGTGATACTATTACATTACAGCCTTATTCAGTCAGTCATTACGACTTCATTAAGTGTGTTATATACTGTAGTTTAGGGTAAACGGGTAAGATGGTGAACCTGGGAATTATTACCTACTAAATTTGAGTATGTTAGCATTACCAGCTAAATATGAGCATGGTAGCATTACCTAATAAATATGAGCATGTTAGCATTACCTGTTAAATATGAGTATGGTAGCATTACCTAATAAATATGAGCATGTTAGCATTACCTGCTAAATATGAGTATGATAGTATTACCTGCTAAATATTAGCATGTAAATATGAGCATGTTAGCATTACCTGCTAAATATGAGTATGGTAGCATTACCTAATAAATATGAGCATGTTAGCATTACCTGCTAAATATGAGTATGATAGTATTACCTGCTAAATATGAGCATGTAAATATGAGCATGTTAGCATTACCTGCTAAATATGAGTATGGTAGCATTACCTGCTAAATATGAGCATGATAGTATTACCTAATAAATATGGGCATGTTAGTAATACCTACTAAATATGAGCATGTAAGCATTACCTGCTAAATATGAGCATGTTAGCATTACCTGCTAAATATGAGTATGGTAGCATTACCTGCTAAATATGAGCATGATAGTATTACCTGCTAAATATGGGCATGTTAGTAATACCTACTAAATATGAGCATGTAAGCATTACCTGCTAAATATGAGCATGTTAGCATTACCTGCTAAATATGAGTATGGTAGCATTACCTGCTAAATATGAGCATGATAGTATTACCTGCTAAATATGGGCATGTTAGTAATACCTACTAAATATGAGCATGTAAGCATTACCTGCTAAATATGAGTATGTTAGCATTACCTGCTAAATATGAGTATGGTAGTATTACCTGCTAAATATGAGCATGTTAGTATTACCTGCTAAATATGAGCATGTTAGTATTACCTACTAAATATGAGCATGGTAGCATTACCTGCTGAGCAGGTTAGTATTATCATCGTGAATATGTTAGCATGCTGATGTTATCATTTAGCTCAAAGCTGTGTTGAAGTGCAGCCTCACAGAGCTGTTAGAACAGGTCTTTTGTGTATAAGTGAAAGTTTTATGATTTAGGACTCCAATCCAAGAAAATGTTAGAGAAACAGGTGATGGAGCAATGTGCAAGTTAAATGCACAATATGTAATTTTCGGCCGCTAGGGGTCTCTCAATCAAAACAATAACAAAAGACACAATTTGATGACATTGTGCAGTAGCATGGGATTATGGGAGTTGTTTGTTCTCATTGTTAAACAACCATTGCCATACAGTCGGTAGTCAGCTTCTCCCGGTTAGGATTCCTTCAGTGATCATTTTTCAGGAGGTTTTTACATTGGATTATCCGCAGAGGTCTCTTCCTCTCCAAAACAAACATGATGATTAAAACCAGTAAAAACACTGAATAAAGCAGTTTCACCTTTAAAATTACTGTTTTGCTGACGCTGTTCAGCAGACACAGGACATCCAGGGGGGCTGTGAGCTGAGCTGCTGCTAATGTTTGCTCAGCTTGGTTCTCTGATAACTTAAGATTCAGATGTTCAGGAGGTTTTTACCAGAAGCCGAATTATCCGCAGAGGTCTCCTCCTCTCCTCCTCTCAAAAACAAACGGACCTGGTGATCTTTCTATCACTCACTTCCAAAACAAATGCACGTGCTAGCCAGGACTTTATGATATAAGGCTGCGATGCTCATTGGAAATGTAGTCTTCATTCTGGGAAACACTACTGCTTTTGTCCACAGGGGACGCTAAAATCAACACAAATGAAAGTTCCTTTAAGTAACTTAAGATCAACACATCCAATGACTAAAATCCTTCTTAGTTAAAATATATTTTATTTATTTATTTTATGAATATATTTTATTTATGACAGCTTCTGGTGGACAACCATAATGCTGACAGGGGTTATGACGCCATTGAGAGGCGACCAAATGAAATGGACAGTTACTTGATTAAAATTACTGATTTCTCTGGGTTTGAAACTTGTTGGAAACATTTGGGATAATGTAATTAAACAACTCAGCAAAATATATAACATAGGTTTAGTTGTTTTTTGACATTTTAATGTGGAAAAGTTACATATTGGGCCTTTAAGAGGGAATCTTGGCCTGATGGTAGCACTACGCAGGTAAGGGTCTTATAAAAATCACCAGTGATCATCCTCTGGGGAAAAAGAGATCATACTGAATTTCACTGTGATCTGGCGGATTAAATGTTGATCTTGCTCTGGTACCGGTCAGAAAAGTTGACAGAGTGCATCGCCTCTATAAACAATTCAAGGATCATACACAAGTTGTCTCATCTTTGGAGTGAGTGAGTGAGTGGAGGTTACACAGTGCGTCTCATCAGTTATAACAGGGTGGGATGAAGAGGTGTGACCAGGAAAGATGTCACTTCCTCTCTGCTGCTACTGTACATAGAAATCAGTTTTCTTTTCAGTCTTTTCTTAGCTCTCACAGAAATAGCAGCAGTGAGGCTGCATGAAGCTCACCTCAGCAGCCAGTCAGGCCGACATGCACAGCTGCTCTCGCAGACAGAGAGAGATGGAGGCTGAGATATGGACAAACTGGGTGGGGGAGGGAAGGATGAGAGAAGCAAAGAGAAGTCAGGTTTTTGTCTAGTGCTTTTTCACTGTGGGGACAGGGGGGGCACGGTGATACAATCCAATGGAGCCGCTGTACAAAAACCTCCTCCATTTATTATGCTTAGTGTGGAGCGCTGCAAGTTACCTGTGACAACAACAACACCATCACCATTTGCAACAACAAAACCATCAATATTCTGAAAATGTGCAGGACATATCACTATTCTGGCATTGTAAGAAAAATTGTTTGGAATAGGTCAAATTAAAACCCATCTGCAGCGTTTGGGTTTTATTCACTTGTGTTAAAAAAAAAAAAAAACAGGAAACTTCAATCAATCAGTGTGACACTGGAGCTGAAGCTTACTTTGGAGATGGAACTAAACTCACTGTTCTGGGTAAGTTGGAGCTCTTACAACTTCAATTCATCACGAAAAAGACTAATACTGCTTGACAGTGAAGGATGTGATCATGAAAAACTTTTGTTCTACACTGATCCTACTCTGGACAGTAAATCAAGGTGGCAATTTTAGCTGAATACTCCTGTTGAATATTGTATTTTGGGATATAGACAATGTCTCTAGACTCAGAATACAAAGTTAATTTGCAAAACATACATAAGGTCCTCAGATGATTTGGTGGGACAGGACAGAGGAGATGCTTGCTCAGTATTTCTATGCTGTGACTATGCCAACGAAGCACACTTTGGAAGTGGAACAAAACTAAATGTTTTAGGTAGGTGAAGGTAAAATAGGACTGAATTATTGTATTATTATGTTTTGAAGGGCACAAGAATTGGATTTGTTTGTTTTTTTTCTTAGAAATTATCTAAATCATCCATACATGGGCCTTTATAGTTCTAGTTGAGCTCAGTGCTTTTTGTCATCAAGCTTGTACGCCGTGTTAATTATGAAGCCTACTTTGGCCAGGGCACAAAACTGACTGTTCTTGGTAAGTAAGACATCAGATTTTCTTGTAATTAATTCACCTGTGAGGCTAAATATATTGTATGTCAACCTTACAGTTTTTTCAGCTGGTGTTGAGAGAAAAAAATTATGTCTTCTAACTTTACAAACTGGCTACAGCACAGAAATGTTGCTTATGGGAATTAAAGGAAAGTGATCCAGTCATATGCTGACAGTATTTGAGGCAAAAAGCATAAACTGCTCCTTGGGCTGATTTGAGTACTGGTCAGTTGTACTGTGCTGGTTGGTGGTTCTGAGGCTTACTTTGGTGGAGGAACCAGATTAACTGTTTTAGGTGAGAAATCAGCATTAAGTTCATTCTAATATTGTGTCAGAGGATTTCAGATATCAGATTTGATGTGCTGTAAAGGTATTTGAAAGTCTGACTGATACTTTGCAAGAAGTGATAAATGTAGTAACTGCACAAATGACTTAAAGTATCATAAAAAATGGCACAATATCATATGTTGATGTGTAGAAAGTTATCTTCAGCAGAGAATGAGTTGATTCATTGTTAAAATAAGTAGATTTCACTGAAAGTCTCTACATGTCAAAGTATGACAAAGTTGGATACATTTCAAGGAGAAGCACTAAGAAAGAAACAGTAGAGAGAGTTTTTGTCACAGTCAGAGACCTCTGTGTTCGTTCACGGAGGCTAACTTTGGAGCTGGAACTAAACTCACTGTCCTAGGTAAGAAAATCTGAAACAAATCTAACCAAGCACATTTCACAGCTTGGTATCCAAGAATGGGAAATACTTTGACTCTGTTTTTTGATTTTATTTGGTGCCAGTAAATGTAGTAAAAGATGAATAGTAAAAGGTGTTATGGGACATGTTAGTTTTTTATTAGTTCAGTCCTAACTAGTTAGTCCTAACCTGTTCTCCAGCAAACAGCTGAAGTGATAAAAGAATTGGCTCTATGCCAAGATAATTGCTCCAGTCATGAGTTCTTAGCAACTCTGTGAACAACTGTCAGTTCCCAGTCAGACGCTTACTTCGGAGCTGAAACCAAACTCACAGCTTTCGGTAAGGTGAAAATATATATATATTAAGGAATATATAGAATTTAAAAGGTCAGATTGATTATGTAATGTCCCATAGATATAATTCCAAGTTAGCTGGTTTATAAGAGTTAATTTTGTTTAACACTATTCTCTGAATTTAACCTAATTTTTCTAAAACTTCCTGTAAATGTTAAAGTTTGTGATATAGGCTAACTGTGGAGACATTCCCAGTTTTTTGTTTTGTTCTGTAAAGAAGAGAAAGAGGACAGTTTACAACTGTTAGTGCTGAAAGGTTGAATAGTTTTAATGCAGCTGTGTGTCAATGTGACCAACTACGACCCTGCTTACTTTGGTAGTGGCACCAAATTGACAGTTCTAGGTAAGAAAATAACTTTACATGCATAAATGATTCACCTGAGGACATTTGAAATTGTCTAATAGTTTTTGTCTTTTGTTAAATTTATTTATGAGGTCATAGAAAAATCATGGTTTGAATGTCTTTGCCATTACTTGAAGTTCAACTGTGTTGATCTGTAAATTTGTGCTTGAAACAAAATTGAATGCTGTGCACTTGGTGTTGAAAATCTGTCAAATAAGGTGAAAGTTAAATAATAACAACACAAAGCAACTTGAATTATAGAAAAAAGCTTATAAGTCAGTGGCATACTAATATATTGCATTGTAAATGTAAGTGACTTGTGGAGGAAAATTAGCCGTAAACAATAGTGGTTTGTGCAGCCGTTGTAGTTCATTACTAGAGTGGTCTTAGTTTTTAGTGTGAGTGCTGTGTTTGATTCAAGCACTAATCCTGCTTATTTCATAGAAGGAACCAGGCTAACAGTTCTTGGTAAGATTACTCCAATAATGGATCTAAAGAAATTGAGGCATAATAGTTGAATGTGAGTACTGTAACTTGTAGAGACCATGTTGTTTGTATGTGGCATTTACGAGAAAGTCATCCTGTATCATTTGCGCAGTTCACGTCGAAATTCCGTTTACATTGATAGCACTCTTATGTCTATATGCTGACTGTGAAGCTACAGCCAGGAGCAGGTTAGCTTAGCTAAGCATAAAGACTGGAAACAAGGGGAAAACAGCTAGCCTAGTTGGCTCTGTCCAAAGGTAACAAAATCTCTAAAAGTTCACTAACACGTTAAATTCATCTGTTGAATATATACAAACAGAATATATCGCATACCTCCCTGCAAATTGTCATTTTTACACCTAAGTTTTTATATTCATTAAACAAACAAAATATAATATGTTAATTTGTTATCTTTAGAGGTGCTGTTAGGTGTATTTTGTTAGCTTTCATCTAACTCTCAGCAAGAAACAAAAACATGCATTTCCCAAAATGTGAAGCTATTCTAATGATTTGTTTCCTTTGTCCCGGCAGATCCAAATATTACTATCACCCCGCCAACAGTGGAAGTGCTTGAGCCTTCAGAAAAAGAGTGTGAAAACGAAGAAAAGAAAGGGAAAAAAAAGAAGACCCTAGTGTGTGTGGCTACTGGTTTCTACCCGGACCATGTGAGTGTGTTTTGGAAGATCGACGGGGACAATGTCAAACACGGCGTGGCGACCGACAACGCTGCCGTGCAGGATGGGAAATATTACAGGATCACCAGCAGGTTGAGGGTCCCGCTCAGAAAGTGGTTCACAGAAGGCATGGTCTTCAAGTGCACTGTCAGCTTCTTCAATGGGAGTGAAACTGTGCATCGTTCAGGTTGGATCAGTGGCATTGAAGGTAGGATGCTCATTTGCAACTCGAAGAGCCTAAACTTGTCTTTTAAGATGTGGAACTCAAGTGTAAACCTCTATCATTGTCTTTCCCTGCCAGGACCTGGAGCTAGCACCATAAGAGGTAAATATATATCTGTGTGAACCTATACAACTCAAAGTATCTACAAAACATTACTGAATCATGTCATACATTGAAATGTTACACTTTTCTGCAGGGAAATATCTGAGGATCACGCAGAATGCCAAAGTGACCTACGTTGTTCTGATCTTCAAGAGTGTCATCTATGGAGTCTTTGTGGTGTTTTTGGTGTTGTGGCTTCAGGTTCGTCCAACATGATCACATTATGTGCATTCTACACAGAGACAAAAGATTGTTATCATCTGATTAGTATCATGGCTACAAGTTTGTTTTTTTACCACTTTTTCCCCACACAGTGAGAGGGGAAAAATAATTATTATAGACTGAGACATGAGAAACATCTCCTCACCAACTTAAAATTGGCTCATTCATAATGTTTCATGGTTTACAAAACTGATCTTATTTTCTTTTTGTATCTTGTTTTCTTAAGAAGGCAGAACAAGACCTGCATTTAACATCTCAGTATTTGCTGACGTCATTCAATTCAGACTTGTGTAAAGAGATGTAGGTGTGAACTCATAAGATTCCTCATGTTTACCTAAAAGTTACTCGTCTGCTTCTTCAGACATGTTAAATTGCATCTCACTCAAATCACGAGATGCATGTGTGAAAGGGGCTTATGTGAAGGAGGTGAAGGAATTAAAAATATAAAACTTGTTTTTCATTCACTCAAGATGTGTCCTTCTCTGTCTGCTACACAGGGCTCATCTGGAAAACAGAACAACTGAGAGTTGAGTGGAACAAACAAGATCATTTCTGTTAATACATTTAAAAAGATCTATATGTATGTTGCAGTGCATTTGCTTTCAGTGCTCAACCAGCCAATCCCATCAAGTAACTTACTGATATCCAGAGGTGATGAAATGACGCTGTCTGTTTGTGTAAATGCTTGTGAGCTGCTTTATGCTGAGTTTTCTTCTCAATAAAAGTTTTTCAGAGGAGATATGTCGTCATCATTCCTTTCAAAGTTTGGATTAAGTGTCAAAGTTGAGATAATGCTGCCTGCCAGAAGTCTAATCCAACAGAGCATAATACTGATCTTCCCACCTGTCAGATGCTGAACACACAATTGTTTTTTATATAGGCAGTTTCCATAAACTAAATCCATTTATGCAGATAGGACTTCACCACCCACATGTCTCAGCCCATAGTGCACTACAGACTCAGTGTAGATATTTTTAGAAGCTAGCTTCTGTCTGTTTTCTGAGAATTCAACCTTTTCCTACTGACGTATATTTCCATTCACTGTTCACTGGCTCTAAAAACTGGGTCATTTGGGTGATAATGAGATTTTCCAATGAGCAAAACTGAAAGGATCTCTGATAGCATCTAAGTGCTAGATCAAGTTAAATCTATTTTATTCTATTTGTTTTATTTTATTTGCACAGTAAAAACAAAGCAGCATAAAACACAACAAAAGAGAAGAAAGAAATTGTGCAGGTGAGATTTAGAAAACCCCTAGATGCTTATGGTTGTAATCTCACCTCATTACACATTATAAGCAGATATAAAAGTGATGTGATCCACAAAAATAAACAAATAAGCAACCGCAGAATCAAAAGCAAACATAAAATATGCAGCACAAACCGTAAAATAATGTAATCTACCATCTACCATCGTGAATTCTAACATTTTTAAACTCATTTGAACTCACCCTGGTGGATTTAAGTCAGATCTACTTTCTCAACTTACTGTATGACAGCTATGTATCATGATTAACATATTGTTTGTGAGTAAAGCTAAATTCCTTTAGGTTGAAGGCTTTTCATAGAAAAGTAAACTTTCACATGCGAGACAACCACAGCCAATAACAACAGGAAATCAAAGTTCTCATCTCTGTACAAAAGAAGGTTGAAGCTGTTGTTGGTGTGGAACAAACTGGGGTTTGAAAGCCTGCAGAGGCGTTGCGAGCAACAGCAAAGGGAAGGATGTGGTCACAGAGCGAGCTGCAGGTCGCTGTCTGTGCTGAGAAACAAGAGAAGTGCAGTCTTCCACTTTACCACAACCTTTGCAAAACGACACCTGCATCTGTGCAACAACCCCGAGCGCTGCACACCTCTGCAATAAACAGCTGTTTCTGTGTCAACTGAAGCTACAGTATGACCCAGCAGCTGTTCATCATGATCTGCTGCTGCAGACTCTAACATGATTAATGTTACAGTCAGTGTTTGAAATGAGTCTGTAAGATTTTTCTCACCTATTGAGGCCCAGTTCCACCTAGAAAAAATGTTTTTTAACTTTGTAAATCAAAATTCTGAGATCTCATAATGTCTTAATAAGTCTTAATAAGACTTATGATTTCATAAGTCATAATTATAAGATAATAAGTCAGGTGTTTAAATGACTCACTCATGGTCAAAATTTTGAGTCAAATTTATCAGAAAGTTATTCAAAGTTTAGACTTCAATAGCCCATTTTTACCAGGAATATATATATATATATATATATATATATATATATATATACACACACACACACACACACACACACACACACACACACATATATATATATATATATATTTAAATTGTCTAAAACAAAATTATGAGATAAAACTGTAAGTAAAGTTAAAATTCAGACTTGCAGTGTTATATTCAATTATGGGATAAGTCAAAAATTCTAACTTATTGAGCCATAATTATGATATAAGTCATAGTTTTGACAAACTACATCAGAATTATAAGTTAGGACATCAAAATTATGAAATACTAAATCAATAACAAAAATTCTGACTTTAACTATACTTTATACTTTAGTCAAGAGAAAGTCAGAATTATGGATTGCTAAGTCTACGTTGTGTCATACTAAGTGAAAACTTCACTTTCTAAGTCAAAGGTTATGATGATAGCACTCCTGCTACAAACCTGCTAACCCTAACCAACCAATGAGTGAAAAGGCTGCTGTCTCAGTGCCTGTTGTTAGGCGTATACTTTCTCTGCACCTGAGGTGTTTAAAGGATTTCTGACACTAAATGTTCATCTTGCAGCGAGACAATTGCTGAATGAGTTTCACAGAGGTGCAACACTGATATTTGGGTAGAAATACTTACAAATTCCTCCTACTTACTTACTTCCTAGAGGTGTAATGCTGTGTTCATTTATGGTGAGGATGAAGGAGAAAAATGACAAATGTCTCATTAGGAACTTCTGTATATTTGAGCTTCCAAGGTGAACAAGTTGTTTGTCCGGTTCAGGAGTACCAGAAACTTAATTATTTACATTTAGCCAAATAACAGCATGCATCAGTATGCTTACATCAGCATACAATCACACATACAATCCTGTATGAAGAAGACGTCTTAAATAAAACCTGGCATTATTCTTTCACAGTTCTCACATGAATAAATGAAATGGACATTTTTACCCTCTTCAGGTACATGTAAATACCCTCATACTTCTAATTAGGATTCCATAGTGTATGACATTTATCTTCAGAGCAAGTATCCAGCACATGAATAATATCCTACATCCCAACTGTAGATGTATGGACATTATCAGTTAGGTGTCTCCATCTGCTGGATAGTTGGTGCTTACACCACTGACTTTTATTCCTGCCAGCACAGAACTTCCCACTGAACATCAACACTAATTCAGCCAAATTCCTGGTATGCCTCTATGGTGAGCTCTAATGCACATTACAAAAATGTCATACACATACACAAAAATGTCATACAAATGTTATACACATAAAATATATGTATCTTTAACTTTGCTGTGATTAATCAAGGACTAGACAGAGGAGCAGCAGGGCAACAGCCATGCTGGACAAAGTGGCACTCGGGCCTGCAGAGCTGGCCTCCATGCTCCTGTTGCTGTCCAGGCTGGGCGGTGGAAAGGTGCTGCCAGAGATGTACTCCTCTCCCAGCTTGGATGCACCTCCACTTGCCAGCAACATGCCAGAGAAGGTGATGGTTTTGGAGGTAGTGCTGGCCCAAGCACAACTCCCCATGCTCTGCTTTACCCACACCTGGTCACCTATATTCAGCGCCTCCATTAAGTAACAGGTGTTGAGGGTTGTGTCACTACCAGATACCTGGGGAGGGAAGGAGGGTATGTCATTTTTAGTGACATTGTCCTGTTTCTAAATCTAGCTGTTTAAATTTCACTTTAAATTTGTGCACTTTGTCATGTGTCTTCTTGCCTGCTGAATGTGACTAAAAAAGGTTGCTCAGCTGAATTCAGTTTTCTGTACATTTGCAGGTACGTTAACATGCTGTTTAATGTGCTGCAGCTGAGCAGCTAATTAGCTGCTAATTAGCTGATCTAATGTGAAAACTGAAGTAAGCAGTGCACTTTTCTCTTTTTGCACTTTTCCCCAGTTCAACAAGCTAAGGTGCAGGATATAACATCTATCCACCTTTTATGTTTGTGAGTTAGAGCAAAGGGAGACTTACGCGGGAAAGCTAATGTGGGTTGTTCAGAGTCTGTGGCTGTTGTATTGTATAGCAGAATGCTGTCAGGTTAACTAACAGTTTTCCATCAATTAATGCAAAACTAGGGGGCTCCATCATGAAATCAAAAAATATAAAATTTAAAATTCTCCTTTTTGGGGTTTTTTTTCTCAAAGGAGAACACAGGACATGTGACTTAGAGAGAAAAAATGTATGCTGTGGTAGACAAATCATATTGAGATTATTAGATAACTTTAAATTCTGTTAATTTTATTCTCATCTGATTTAGTTTATTTAGTGTCTTGTTAGCTTTATTGTAAAGTAGACTAGGGTGATAATCTACTCTAGTCTGAGTTCACTATTATCTACCTTTGCAAAGCAGACTGTCCTCCAGTTGCTCTGGACTTTTGACTACCAGTTTTGTCTTTGCTAGTCTAGTTGCTTTCTGTTGAGCTAATTTCCTTGTTTGAATTGTGTAGTCTAGTTTAGTCTAGTGTACCTGAGCATGGCAGAGCATCTTCTCCTTCCCATTGACTGTCAAGTACCACATGTTGTTGTGGTCTCCGCGGCAGAGCTGGGCAGCAAACACAAACTGGTAGATGCCAGCAACTGGTGCAGTGAACACACCCGTGTCATTGTTGTAGGCAGAGCCCTGGTTCAACGAAACCTGGTTGAAGATGATTGGGTTGAACTGGACTTCTCTCAGCTGGCCCTGACAGGCGGCGAAAAAAAGAACAGCGGCCCCTGGGACACATATTCATGTCTCAATGAAATGTAAAATAGCTGACAGCTAATTTCTGTGTCATAATATACAGTATTATAACAAATACCATCAGTACCTCATATGTTTACACACAGTGTGTAGCTTTACACATTAGCTACACACTACCTACCCTCTTGTCTGGCTGCTGTCTGACTGGGGATCTGTGGAGAGAGTCAGGAGGGAGATGGTTTTGTTGAGTCAGTAAAAAGCTAAGTTTAAGGTTGTGGGTCAAAGGTCAGATCACTCACCAATTCCACCGGCCTAGCTACAATCAAACTGGTTACACACAACACTGTCACAATATCCAAAGAACATATCTGTAACAAAAAAAAACAAAACAACAACACAAATTGTAACTAAAAGACAAATTAAGAACCAGACAGGACAGATATACAGGTATGCAGACAGACAGACAGACAGTTACCTTGGTGGAGCTCATCTTCCTGCTGCAAGCTGAACAGCACTGACACACTGCCAGGCTTCTATTAAAGTATCTCTCTACCCAGCACAGGCAAAGTCCACCTGCTGCTTTTTTGTTACAAAATCTATTTGTCTAACTCATGCCCATCACACACACACACACATACAAACAAAACGAGGGATCAGGGCTGACCATTGGGCTTCCTTGCAGTCTCTTTGAGCCCTTTCTGCAAACGTTCCAAAGTCCGCAATGCTGCATACCTCACATAATGTAATTTTCATTGCATCAAACCTCATTTTTGATACTATTTATGGTTGACAACAGCCATTAGATACAGTATGTTTGCATTTTGTATTGTTACTGTCTTCTTCAGTCTCCTTTATTGAAACAGTGTGATGCAATGAAAGTTCGTCTCATAGTTTGTTTGGCTGCTCTATAAACAGATTTTCTTGTGTTACATTTCTGACAAAGTAGCTGCTCAAGGTGTGTGTGCAGTGGTCAAGTGTCATTTCAAATGAAAACCTAGGACCTTTATAATTAAAATGCATTCACTATTGCCACCAATAACCACAAGTGCCACCAAATCTACAGACCTTTAAACTTTAGAGTGCGTTCCATTTAGCTAACATGCATCCTTGCTTCCTTTACTTTCTCACATTTCAGCTCCTCTCAACAGGGAGGCAGGAGAGAATGATGGAAGGCTGCAGAACTCCTATTTTACCAAATGGGACATTTTCCCTCACTGTAATTCTTTATTCCTGCAGTCAGTCAGTCACTGCAAAGTAAATCTCTCTCTAATCCTTGTTGTTCCTGTCTGTTCTGCTCAGCCTTAAAACCTCCTACCTAAAACAGAGACAGAGTTCAAATTCGTCTCCATTCATGATGTGACCAGTCCTTCCATTCAGCTTTCAGTTACACAGTCCCTGACTGAATAATTTTTGGGATTGCCACAGTTTCTGTTCCAATAAGATATGACATTTCAAATCTTAATTAATCTGAAATAATTAATATATGTGACACTGGAGACACACAGCAAGGACAAGAGAACAGCATTCTGCTGTTGGACCTGTCTGGCCTCTTTTATCCCATCCAACACACACACATTCAATAAAAGTATTCCTGTCCGGCAGTAATCGCCTTGACATCTGTCCTTCTCTTTGACCTCAATAGGACTGTCTTTTTTTCTCTTTTCCTCCATCAGTCCAGCAGTAATCCTCTGTGATGTCTGGAGACATATGGTGCTCATAAAGAACTCTGTCTCCACCACTGACTGTCTGTCTGTCTGACAGTAAGAATAAATGTTCAAAATGTATGAGAACATCTGGCAGACAGAGGCGGGGGAGTGCCCTCAAGAAGCCTGAAATTAAAAGCTTGCTTTTAATTTTACATTATGGATCACACATGTAAAGTGTTTTGTTGTTGTTGTCATTTTTTGCCTGAATAGAACAGTATGATAGACTTCTTTTTGTATCAGAAACAATACTAGAGCTTCTCGGGGGCACTATTGCTGATTCTGGGGGACAGGCAATCAGGCAATTATGTTTTTTCAAAAAAAAAAGTGAAGTTGGCAATCAAAAGAGGTAAAAAGACAAGTGAGATGGTTTTACAATGGTTTACTTAGCTAGCTAACATTATAATATTTAGCTTGATAGTAAATGAAGCAAATAAACAACCACAAAGCAAATCATGTTTTGTAATTGTTCACTCCAAACAAACCTAATAGTAAGGGACTGTACAAAAATTATTAGATGGGGAAGGTGCAATTATTTATGTATTTATTTATTTTTGACTTAAGGAAGTGTAATCTGTCTTTTGGGGGGAAAGGAAAGGAGGATCTATTTTTTTCTCAGCCCAGATTTATATGTTCCTCTAAAATTCCTAAAGATCTAATCTAAGATCACACAGTAACTGTACAATGTAAAGAAAGTGGGCTGAAATGTGCAGCCCAATACTGAGAAAATCCCAATTGTACACGTGGCTGCACCCATGATGTCAACAGCAACAGTGAAAAGCAGCTGTGAGCATGGTGCCAAAGCTTTGGGTCCATCCTGCAGGTCTGGTGGGCCGATACCACTTCAGCCCCAAATGTTTTGAGCCGAGCCCCGCATATTTTTGGTCCTCAAAACTGGTATTTTAATCTGACAGAGCAGAACTTAACATGGAATGTCAGAGGGAGGGGGAGAATTAATGTGCTGCACATTACCAGTGACATACAGGCAGTGGATGTATTACAGGCAGTAAAGTTACTGTTTACAGTGAGCAGAGCGCTTTTCAGTATTTCAGGCTTTCCTCCACCTTTCAGCACAGATTGGTCCGTAATGGAAACTGCAAAGAGTAAAAGCCTCAGTTTGTGTATCTTTAGTCAGCAGAGGTGCACACACACAGAGCTCTCCCAACACCACAGATTAACTTTCATGTATTTTGCTTCGTTTACTTCTCTGGTATTTTACATCTATTACATAACCTATTGAAATGTCAAAATACAGCTATTAATATGACTCAGGCAATTCTGTAACATGTCAAATTAATGTCTGAATCTTACCAATAATGTTGTTCAGGTGTCACTGAATGTGACCCCCGAATAGCCACTTGACCTCACATGAAGAATTGATCACATTAACAGTCCAGCAGATCCTTATGTTTGGTATGTTAATAGCAAAGAGGATAATTTTCAAGGAATGGAAGGCTGCCAGCGCTCCTTGTTTCTCCAGATGGTTTGGGGAACTAGTCTTAGGGATCTCAAGAGGCTTCAAAGCAACACACAAGGTTTTCATGAAAAATTTGAGAGTATCTGGGGCCCAATTATTAGACACCTTAACTCTTCCACTTGTTATCAGAAGTCCTTACTGTATGATATCTAGTTCTGCTGCTTTTTTTTTTTAGCCATACACTTTTTTTAAATGATATAGGCTGAAACGTTGTATTTTTTCTGTCTGGTCTGACTTTTTGTGTTTGTTTTATTTTTGCTAATTTTACAAAATTTTTTGTGTGATGAAAATTAAATATAATTTTAAAAAAAAGAAAGAGTTCATTCATGTTTTCCACAGTTAACACCCACAATCTCACCGCCACCAATCGCCACCAGTGTTTTTGGTCAATGGAGAAGAGATACACCAGCTTTACCTACAGCATCAGATCGCGTTGTAAAATCTGTATCATTGTAGCCAACTCATGGTAAAACATAAGCCTTGTCTCTGGAGTCTGTCCGAAGGAGGAATACTCCGGTGGATGTGTATTTCCGAAGTCAGAATTAAAAGGTAAAACAGGTAAAACCCAAGCAGACTCTTGAGTTGTCTTTCTGTTTGTGGTTGTGAACTGGATTGAACTGAACTTTTTTGGGGTTATGGGGAAAACAAACAGACACTGTAGGACAAGTTCCACACACATCAATATTGCTTTGCTTGCTTGATTTAATACACCTATTAAAAACTGAACAGAAGTTGTGGTCTATTTGTTTTTGCAGTGCTGGCACATATGTTTCATTACTTGCTATTGGCTTTATTGTTTTGTATGGTTTGACTGAGCTATTTTCTTTCTATTTTATAATTATTATTTGTCAGATATGACTCTGACTGGTACCACTCTTCATTTAAAAGTGTCAAACCCGCTACACTTAATACTGCATGTGTTGTGTTCATTGATTCACTTAAGTTTATTTATTCATGTTCATAAAAAAACTTGTACTATATATAGTTCCCTTACTCTTGTGATCAAAACCATTGACCTGAAGCACAATTCTGAGGCTGTTCTGTAAATAGTTTTCTAATAAATAACTATAGCAACTTCTGATCAACATAATTTTAGGCTTAAAATACCAACTTTTGGTTAGAACCACCCATGTCCAGTTTAAATCCCACCCATCCCAAGTATGGATATGGATACAGATAATTTAGTTGGTTGAACAGATACAGATAATGGTGTACTCGCTCATCTCATGTCAGTACTCATGTTAGCATCTGGCAAGTACCCTAAAGTGAGTACTGAATACTCATACTCAGTCTGAAAAAATGGTATTGGTGCATCCCCACTCTTCACTACTTCCAACCTCTCACAGATTTAGGAGTTGATTTTAGAAGTAAAATGCTTTGTGAAATGCTCTGTGTAAGAGTTCTAAAGTTAGGAGTGACATGCCCATGATTTTATGAGCTGCTCCTAAATCGGCAAGTTAGGAGCTACTTATAGCCTTAAAGTGATAATTAGAATTCTTACAAATATATCTGTAGTTACTGCTCCATGTGAGTGTAATATATCCACAAGGTTTGGTCTACTAACTCCTTCCCTGTCATGAGAACAAGAGCTTCACAGGGAGTTTACCGCTCCAAAATGAATGAATACTGACCGGAAAAGAATTATACAGTAGATTCTACATATCTACGATATCTACATTGTCCATTTTATATATCCTAGATTTAGTTTTTACTGGTCAGAATGACATTGTATATATCTTGAACTGAAATTATAACTAGTCAAAATCATGTAGATAACTATAATCTTACTTCCGGATAGTCCAGTTTAGCAAATATATATTAAAACAGCTTGCCATAGGGACGGAGTATCCAGCAACCACAACAACCGGTGCTGCTCTTGTCATTCCCCATTCAAGTGCATCATTAGTGTTGTCATTTTGTTGATGAAAGCAAACATGTAGCCTAAGCATCTATTAAAACCTCGGGCTGTCTAGTCTTTTAATCCTACAGCTACAGCATAAATTTACAAAATCTAAAATAATTGATTGCACAAAGCTCAGAGTCTGAGTCAGTGGTTCTCAAACTTCTCACCCCCTTAGATACTATTAAAATTTTCTATTACATATTTCTGTCCTTTCAAGTTTTGGTAAGTTGGCCATATCAACATAACAATATTGTTATTCTTTTTCAAGAGCTAGGTACTGTTTGTTATAGCCTGATTTCTTAAAAATAATAATCGATTCATCATAAACATTATTCATACAGACAAGTGATAAAGAAAAAAATCAACATGAAGTGTCTTAGTAAGGTGTTGGGCCACCACAAGCTGCCAGAACAGCTTCAGTGCTCCTTCGGGTAGATTCTACAGGAACTGCCCATTGGTCCGAAAGCCCATTATTCCGTAACCCCATTAGCTCGAAAAACGTCCCATTAGACCAAAAGCCCATAGTGCTACAGCCTGTTATCCCAAAAACAGAAGCTCACTAATCCGAAGGCCCGTCGCTCTGAAAATACACACTCTTGATTTGAGTTCAGTGATTGCCGGTCTTACTACTTCCCAGACTCCGTTAACATGTTACACTGTTTAACAGATAATGTATAAATCATAACATACGACTTTGTATCTGACTCCTAAAGAAAGACTTTTCATTTCAGCTGATATTTAACTTTAACAGCTCTTCTGTGAACTAAGTTAAATAAAAGTAAGATGTGTAACGTTTCTGTTTGACATTCCGAAAAACCTCCAGTCAGCACATCCACACAAGTTTTATAATGTGGTTTCATTAAGTCAAGAGTTCTACTTTGTGAAACGTGACACCCAATTCATCAGAAGAACCGAGTAAATGGGGAAAAGTCTGTTTGATAAGTTAATTTACACTTTAAATGACCGATGATGAGGCAAATAAAGTCTAGAAACTGTTTCCTACTGTTAGAAGAAAATCTCCATTAACATATTGTTAAATTTAACAGAGTCAAGCTTAATGGTAAACATCCACTCCGAAAAGATAATTTATGATTTCTTACCACTCGTGAACAGACGCTAACTCATTTGGCAAATATTTAACATTGGTATTAATTTCAGTTCCATGTAAAGTGAATAAATGTGATGCTCATCTGCCTTATTGACACAGTTTACACATTTTTATAACTGCTCAGTTATTAAATCAAGAGTTCTACTGAGTGAAACATGACGAAATTTAGCAGAAGTCTTCAGTAATATATAAAAGTCTGTTTTTCAGGTCACACTATCAGTGTCTGACAACCAATAATGATGCACTGCTGTTATTTATGTTTAGGTGTTCTGATTAAGCTACCGCTGTCATCTTTTTCCTTTATTATCTTAGTGTATTTTGACATGATTGTTAAAAATTATGTTTTATAGTGTGACAATGCTGTGATTAAGATTTAGTTAGGTTTAGGCACAAAAACCAATTGGTTACGATTACAGAAAGATCATGGTTTGGGTTAAAACTTGCACATCAAAGGAGAGTGTGTCAGGGTGGAGGGTGAGTGGAGCAGGAGGACCCAGATGCAGAGACGGCAGGCAGGTTGGATACGATGCTGAATATTTAATGAATAAACTCAAAAGTCACAAGAGACACTGGGACCAGGAACAAAGACCATAAACACAGGAAAAAACGCAGGGAAAAAAAGTCGGCACATACACAGCACGAAAGCAGACGACTTGACAAAGACCAAACTGAAAACTGGACTATAAATACACAGGGTGATCGCAAACTAGACACAGGTGAGGGAAACGAGACACAGGTGAAACACATGAGACAATCAAACACAGGAAGTAAAGGTGACAAGACACAAGGAGAAAATATTTCAAAATAAAACAGGAACTAAAGTAAATAGGCAACAGGTGACACAACAAACGGGCAGACTGGGGGCAGATAAACTGGGAAGACACTAGGAGCAGGGCTAGGCTAACCAGGGTAATGCAGGGCAGGTGAGAGGAGGTGCACATAAACACAGGAGGAACACACTAGGGAAACAGAGAAAAAAACACAACCAGGCAATACAAATGCAACACTGAAATTCAAGAGAACAAAATACACAAGAGTCCAAAAACCACAGAAAAAGTCCTGGTAAGACGTGACAGAGTGTGTATTTTCAGAGCAACAGTCCTTAAAGGATGTCACCAAAGAACTAAAGAAAAAGCTGTTGATGTCAGTCAATGTGCCTCTGTGCTTGAGTCAATTGATGAAGTGCCAAAATCTTGTGGAGAATACAGCAGGGGAGAAAGTCAGCTAAGTAACATAGCGGTAGGAAGAGAAGATGTGTCGTCTATCTTTATATACAGTTAATAGGTTTAATCTTCACGCCCCATCACCCAGCCCTTTTACCTAGACTTAGAACTGTAACTCAGAGCTCAAAAGTTGGAGTTCAGGAGGAGCAAAGGCAGCATAACTGACTCCCAGAGGCAGTTTTCAGTTTTATAAACTCAATGTAAAACAATTTACTTTGAAGATACAGGATCTGCATTAACCTTATATTTACCATTCATCAGTTTCCAAAAGGATTAGATATACCTCCTTATGCTGAAAAAACCTTTACACAGCAATGTTTCTTGTATCTGTCTCATCCAATAGATCTATTATTGCCCTCATTTGATCAACAGCACCACCTGTTGGTTAAATGGTCATGACCTGTAAGCACTGGAGCAAGGTTACTGAGGTTTTTGTAGCTTTTTTCCATCCATCAAAATCCACATTCAGTACCTGCTCGGAGCTAAAGTTAACACCAGGCCTGAGGACAGGCAACAAACCATTTATTATGTTAGACAGATGAAACAAACTGAGCCATGATAGCAACAATTCAACTATTGGAATATATACACTAATATATGTAATCCTTCACAATGTAAACACATCATACAAAGACATTTTGGAATGCTAGAAAACAAGGTGATATATCCACCAAAAATGAAACAAAAAGAAACTTGCTTTCTGCAGCAGATGTCTACTTGTACAATAAAGGGTTCACTCACTGAACATTTTCAAGTTTCCACAGGTAAATGATAACAGAGTTGTTTCTCTCTCTCACACACACATAAACTGTGTTGTAACTCAGCTAGAGAACTATGAGCCTGACAGTGAATGTGAAAACAAAAGACAAACCATTAGTAATAATTGTCCGAAACATAATGTGACATTATTTTTCAAAAATGAGATTTTAAAAAGGTGAGGAAATAGAAGTACCAGGCTTGGAATTTCAGCATTTTAGGGGCAAGGCCATTTGGCTATTTATGCCTCTTACTAAAACCTACCTACCCTACCCAAGTAGTCTGATTCTTGGTGTGGCATTTTCAATGAGCTTGATGCTGACCACCTCTTTCTCTGATATGCCTTTGTTTGTGCTTCCATCAAAGTGCACCATCAAGGTGCAGTAGAATGGCTAACACTTTACCAGGGCATGAAGATGGTCTCTCACGGTCATGGATTGTGTGTATTGGCAGTGTCTTTTTTTAACATTTGTAGTGTGTGAAATATATGGTGCTGCAAAGTTTTTCTTCACCTGTGTGCAAAAGGCCCTTTCCGTGACCCCTTTTATAGTAGTCCCTACATATGATACACCCGACTTTGTAAACGACACCATTGTCTTTTTTTCATAGCAGAGCCAGTCATATCCCCAGGAGTCCACTGTATGGGCTCTTGCTGTCCTGGTTTTGGATAGGTCTTTTGATGTCAGTGGCACTGGCTCATCTGTTGGTGTCACAGCCAGGATTATCATTTGGCCTGCCTAGGTTCCTGTCTTTGCCTCTTGTTGTGTCTCTCCCTGTGCTTCTTGTTGCATCTCCATACTCTCCAACTGTCTCTCTCCCTGTGCATCTACTGTCTCTCCTTGTGGCTCTTGTCTCGCCTCCCTGTGGCTCTCATCTCTCTGTGCCTCTTGGTGTCTCTGCCCTTGTGCCTCTCCCTCTGCCTCCTGTTGTCTCAGTCTTTGTGCATTTCCTTGAGACTGACTGGCCTTACTTTGACTGCAAAACATTGAGGGATATATAAATCAATGGAATTGTCTGGTTTAGTGATATTCTGTATCAATCTAAATAATAGTTATATTGGTTTGTAATATGGTATGCTCACTCACTCATGCACCCTTTCTCTCTCACACAGACACGTACACACTCTGAGAGGGAATTTAGCTAGGCTACCTGCAACCTAGAATATATGGAATATGTCCCAATGTTGCTGTTCAGCAGATAAAATTGGTAGCAGTTTAACGTTAGCTGAAAAATGGATGAAAAAATGAGTTCGACCTGAGTAGACAACCATAGTTGAACCATGCAACTCTAGAACCCACCGTTTTACAAAGTCATCCATTTGCATGCACTTTGCTGCCGAATCTCACAAATGTTTTTCGTTAATTTGCTGCAATCTCTTAAAACGTGGTATCGTGGAGCACCGCATCTTTACCAGAAAAGGCCCACATTTGACTTGGGACATTTGGGCCACATTTTCTGTTTTACATGTGGGCCATTTCAGGCTCACATACATTTTGTCTGGGCCAGAAGAACGTCAGCAGTGTTGCATCATTGCCTGAAGTGGCCCACTTCCGTATGCTATCTGCTAGCGTTAAGTGGTATTAAAAACGGAGGTTTGATTCAGTTAAGCACTAAATAAGCCAGCCATCTATCTATTGATAATAGCTAGCTTGCTTACCTGCATATAGTCCATTGTCTGTTCTTTTCAGTTGCACTCCGTTTTCTTGATATTCCAAAATGAATTCAATGTAGAGTGCCAATGTATTACTACTATATTTGTACATAATACAAGTATTGTATTTAGTGAAGAGTACTTTTCACAGAAAGTCTGAAAGCTATGCCAAACCATTTTTTCCCTCAGAAATTCTGTTTGTCAAATTTGTTTCTTATATGGCTTACACGTAACATAAGCAATTTGGTAAATTTAGCCAAAGTGAAAAGTGTGTGAATATATTATAATTCAATCCTTTAACACAAATTTTAATACAGTTATTTGTACAATGCTTGAACAAAGCTTCAAAGCGCACCTCAAACTGATTTTTATCTATTTCCAACGTCCATTCCTTGTAGGTCATTTAAGAGTTCACTCATTATTGAGAGTGATAATAGATCATATGTTAGCTAGCTAGCTGCATATTCAGACCAAATCAGGTGTTGCTGCGCACTGCTGCAGGGTTGTACGTGGTGGTGTGCGGGGACCCATCAGGCACCCATCAGACAGCAGTTTGATGTCAAATTCAAAGAGAGAGTTTTGTAATATGCGGAGGAAAATTAAGGAGCGAAAGCTGCGAGAGATTTTGACACTGACCCGAAAAGAATCAGATACTGGAAAAAACAGAAGCATGAGCTGCTGTTAGCTGACAAGAGGAGAGCACGGCTAGCTGGAGGTGGGAGGAAGAAAGTTAGCTTGGAGCTAACGTTAGAGAGACAGCTGATTGATATTTCACTGTGCTGTAAACTGGCTATTAATGTATATATCCAGCGTAACGTTACCTCAGAGTTGTTTAGTTTTTAACTGACACTGGCCATATTTCCCCTCCGGTACTTGACCGGTCATACTTCACACAAGTTAAATTGAAATGTTTGTGTAATGTCTCACAATAAAAGTCGGGAAATGAAGGCTTTTATTAATAGCATAATGCAGTAACAAAAATTTAACAGAGCAAATAGAAGCAGATCAGAAAACAGGGAGGCTTCGTACTAAAATATGAGCAAATGTACTTATCAAACAAGGGAATTAGGAATAAAGGCCTCTCTCTAATATAAGCCTGCTTCCAATAAAGGCCTGGTACCCCCTGCAGTTGAGGTAAATAAAGGCCCCAGTCACTATTAGAGAAAATATGGTATATCATTTAACCCTGACTTCTCACAAGACAATAAAGTTGGTTGGAGCACATGCAGTAACTTACAATAGTTAGCCAGTGTGATAATTTTGTTTTTTTCTGATAATCATATTGTAACAATTCAGCTCCTTGTCATGCATAACAAAGCACTGTAAATTAGACTAAATAAGAGATTCTGACCTGTTAGTGACTGTGAATTTAGTCTGAGCTCATTAATCACGTGGTCGTCAACAACAACCTCCATAGCTATTTAAATTTGTGACTTTGGTGACTCCTGGTGGTGGTATCAAAACAGACTGAAAAAAACACATAGGTTGCACCACTTTTCACTTGCATTGCTCTATTCTTTTCTACAAAGAAAAACAAAGAAATTCTACACATAGGGGCATTAAGGTATGGGAACTATTGCTTAAACTGAAAAAAGAAAATGCAAAAACTCAAACCACATGCCTTCAGATTTTCCAGACATATAGTACATGTCTTTAAATTTCAAAAAAAAAAAAAAAAAGGAAATTAGTACATTTCAGTAATCATCCTTTTGAGGCAGCCATCTTCGTGCTTCATGCTGCAGGCCTGTTTTTCACAACAGGAGGCTGGGAGTTCACGCTTCAGTCTCAGTGTTTCCATACTGTCAGGTCCCCTCCTCCTCTCACTGGTTTAATACAGGCTCTCAGGACGGGGGGCTCTGTGACTCTGTTTCCCATTTCTTTCCATGGTTCCTCTTCCTGTTCCTTTCTGCCATCACCAAAGCCGCCACCACAGTGACCAGCACGGTGACAGTGATAACGAGTACGGTGGCGGTCTCTGCGATGCAGAGCTGGCTGTCTACCCAAGCCAGCGAAGCCCCGGCCAGCTGCGGTGGGTCCTGGCACGTCACATTGCGGTAGTCAACAATGTGAAGATGGCGAACGTGCAAGATTTTGCTAAAGACGCGATGCAGCTCACAGTCACAGCTCCATGGGTTGCCTGGAAGGACAAGAAAAGTTCATGAAAAGGTCAAAAGGAGCTAAATAAAAAAAATGCTAGTGTAGGCTCACAAATGTGCAGAGTCAAAAGGTGATCAGTCAAAAAAGAAGGCAGCATTCACATACAGTAAGTGTGTCAATATCCTGAGGTGTAGTGTCCCTCGAAATCAGAAATATACTTTTTTTTAGTTTTTTCCCATCATTGTATCTGGTTTCCTGCACCTGGCAAATACAGGATATGCATACAACCAACTTTCTGCTATTCTAGCTACTCTACCGTACCACATTCACATTACTCTCAATTCTAGCAGTATGCAACTTTTCAAAGTCATTTCTAAGACATCACATCACTGCATTTAAATATGACTACCAATGGTGATGGTGAAGGTGGAAATGTAAGTACATTTACTCAAGTACAAAATTGACACACAGTTTTGAGATGTAAGACGTAGATGTTAATTTACTGCATTAAGATGTAATATGTCACATGATATGATTTAACACAAAATGTTCATGACAATGAGTAAAATTTACAATATACTGTGCAGTACTACTCTGATTTAGCATTGCACTCCTCCACACTCTATGGATTTGACATGGAGAAACTAAGATAAATGGGCTGAAAGCAACATACAGACCAGATCCATTTTTACCAGAACAGTTTCATTTTTCTACAAACAGATTTCTATAATCACATAAAAATCCTCATGACAGTCACTTCAAGTACATATTTGAATGCAGGACTTTTCAGTTTTTTCCAGTATTCTATGTCTAATCCTCATACAACTGAATAATGAAAAAATACATATTTTAAATAAGAGTAGTGCATCTCCACAAGATCAACAACAAAAGTCAAAAACAAAAAGTTAAAAAGGAGGTGATTAAGATAAGAGTATTAGTGACATTAGAGACCTGACAGCTGGATGTGTGTAGCTGTTGTATGCAGGCTGATGAAAGTTTTAAACTTGAGGTGACGCAGGTTGTTTCCCTCCAGAGCCAGAACAGCCAGGCTGTAGAGAGGAGCCAGAGCATCACTCTCTATCTGAGAGATGTTGTTATTATTCAGCTGGAGCACCTGCACAGACAGACAGGTTATAGACAGACAGGTATAGAGACAACCTGGTGCATACACAGAGTCATTTCAATAGTATTTTATTCACCTCTAATCCAGGCAGCATATCCAGGCTCCCCTGCTGCACCACAGACAGTCTGTTGTTGTGCAAGTAGAGCTGTCTGAGCCTGGAGAGGCCCCTAAACACACCAGGGCCGACCGACACCAACTGGTTATGACTGAGGTCCAGCTTCTCCATGTTGTCCAGATACTCCAAGCTGACAGCAGGAGGAAAGGACAGGGTGAGACACAGAGACAGGCAGGCAGACAGGAAGCTCAATCCACATGTGCTGAACGCTGTTGTCTGTAGCTTCATCTACTGATGGTTCAACTTGCATGGCACAGTGGCCCTGATACACCCATAGCAAACTGGTGTGTTGGATGAGAGGGTGGATAAATAATAAGGAAGTGGGACAAGCAGCTGGTTCTGAAAGTATTTTTTACTCACTTGAAATCTGCAACCGTTTTTTCCAGTTTGGTATGATTACTTACCCTGAGACATTTACTATCTACAGGCCCTGGTTTACTTTGCTTAAGTACCACGCAAGTATTCTGCAAAGTGGACCTGGTGCACCACCTTGTATCAAATGGATAATGGGTTGTGAAGTGTGATAAACATAAAGTTCCTTTGAAATGTAATTCTACCAAAATCTCATCAACGAAAATAAATTACTTTGAGGGCAAAGACTGTCAACATGAAAAGAAGAGGACATTACATTTTTATGAGCAAATGTGTGC
Organism: Thunnus thynnus; assembly: GCF_963924715.1. NCBI lineage: Eukaryota > Metazoa > Chordata > Actinopteri > Scombriformes > Scombridae > Thunnus > Thunnus thynnus. The sequence continues at coordinate 25,641,037 of NC_089533.1, forward strand.
CAGTCCCTGTTCTGAGGAGGAGCTAGAGGAAGCTGATATCAATATGGAGTATGATGGTGGAAGATGGATAAACTTCTGAGGGCAGACAGACAGACAGCTACCTGTATCCAGATATATGACATAAGTTGTTGTGCTCCAGTCGAAGCTCTCTGAGAGCAGACAGACTGGTGGAGAAGTCGACAGGGAGAGATTTTAACTGGTTCCAGCTCAGATCCAGCTTCTCCAGGAAGGACAACGAGAAAAATGCCTGGAGAGAGAGAAAAACAGACAGACTTTCTTTTTTACATTCCTCCTTCCCTCTTTCCCTCCTTCCTTCACTTCACCTCTCCCTCTTTAATCTTTTATCTGAGCAATCTTTTATCCTCCATTCTTTTTCCCACCATCCATTCCAATTACCTTCTGTTCTTTCATTTAAATTGACATTTCAACTGCGTTCATAAAATACGGTGGCACTTCAAGCCGCACTTAACTAAACTTTTTGAATCTTGGTCGTTTTTAACGGTATATTTTAATCAGACGAAGGATTTTAGAGAAACAAACAGAGCAAATAGTTCACATATGTGCTGAACTGTGGGGGGCGATCTGTAGGGATCACAGATCAACTACGTTCCGTTACCCAACTACCGAACAGTGTCACAGAAACACTGATTTTTATCGTGAAACTGCTTTAGTCAGTGTTTTTACTGGTTTTAATCACCGGGCCTGTTTGTTTTGGAGATGAGACCTCTGCAGGTAATTTAGCTCCTGGTAAAAATCTGCTGAACAATGATGGAATCCTAACTGAGAGAAGCTGGTTAACAATTAAGACAACAACTCCCATGATCGCACGTTGCTTCACAATGTCATCAAACTCCGTCTTTGTAATAGTTTGATTGAGAGACCCCTAGCAGCAGAAATGACATATGCGTTTAGTGTAACATGTTTACAATACAATTTTAAAAAGAGACAAACATAAATTTTCCTCAGAAGATTTTGCCTTCTATAGTTCTCCATCCCTCCATCCTTACCTGTGGTTGGATTTCTTGTATCTGGCTGTGGGTGAGCACCAGCACCCGCAGGGACCACAGTCCAGTGAAGGCTCGGGTGCCAATCTCACTCAGATTGTTTCCTCCCAGCTCCAGCAGCCATGTGCCGTGTGGGAGGCCTCTGGGAACGTGCTCGAACCCACGGGCACGACAGTCCACTAGTTCAGCGTGCTCATAACAAATGCACTCGTGTGGACACAACCGCAAGCACTCAACCGATGGAAAAAGGAATGGGGGGGAATAAAAGGCAAGAAGGAGGAAGAGTAGGACAGGGAAAATGAGACACATACTTCCTCGGACAGCAGGAGGAGTGAGGGTAGCTTGCTCGGAGGAGTAGTCAGCAAGTCAGCGTTGAGGAAACTGGAAATCAAAAAGCAAGAAGAGTATAATTTTTAGTTTACATTTAAATAGTTGATCTGATAAAGGTTTGGTGGATCTAATACATGATTAAAGCTGTATTTAAGTTTGGGGTTTTTTTGGCCACTGTGGGCAGCAGAACAAACTGAAAACACAACATTCGTTCATTAAGGTAAATGTATTTGCAAACAATTACATATTTACATGTCAAGTAGACACATAACAAACTTAACATTTATTTGGAGTTGAGTTTCTGGCCATCTGATGAATGTCCAATATTCACTCTCCTTTTGGCTCTATTTTGGTCTCCACCAACTCCTGAGGCAAATATCTGGCTCTTTATCTGCTAAATGCTCCACTATGTTCACCAGCTGGTTGCTGAATTTCTCTGTGTGCAATTTGGTAGCTTACAGTGTATGGAAGCAAATAAGGGTCATTAATATTTTAAGCTTGTGAAATGGTTTGTGAATGTGTAATAAAGTTTTGCAACTGTAGAAATATTTTGTGCATGTGTGAAAAGGTTTTGTGCACACAGATATAATTTGATTGTGTTATAATGTTTTGTAGCTGTAAAAATATTTTGTGTATATGTGATTAAAATTTGTGCAGGAATATTTTCAACAGTGAGGTTTCACAAAGTCTGAGAGACGGTCACACAAATTTCCCACTTGTGTGTACAAAAGTGAAATTACATGAGAGATGGACACACACATTCGCTACCTTTGTGTGCAACACTGAAGTTACAAGCTACAAATTACGAGTTACGAGTAGTAAAGTTTTTACAGCAAACGTAGAGTCAATCTGTCCAATCAGAGGGCAGGTGGTTCCGTTGCGTTCATCCCGCCGCAGGTCCTGAATTTTAAGATGGGCGATGGTGCGGGCTCTCCTGTGACCCAGGTGGGTTTAATTGTACTTGAGGATGCTGTAGATAATAATGGTAAACATTTGATGTGTTGTGTATTTAGCTTGCAGTTAGTTTGCTGTTATTGTAAGGCAACAAAATTGTCCAAATGCATATTTTCAAGTTCAGGAAGGCTGCTTTATGTACCCAAAATAGAACAGTAATGTAGCTTTAGGATGTTAGCAAATGTCCACTAGACTTACCAAAGCAGCATCAACACTGGCGAGGAACTTTTCAAGCTGAAGGCAAACCAAGAATAAAGACATGTACCCTAATTATACATAGTTAGACATGAACACTGGCCCACCTCTTTGTATTTACAATTTTGTGGATTTAGGACAGTCAAGCTCCTGTGGGATTATAGAAGATTCATTGTAAATTTGACAATAGTATCAGGTTCATATTGACTATTAGCCTCATGGTTGTATACAGAGAACTGGATACAGCGTTGGGCGTGGGACTCCGGTCATTTCTATGAATGTTACTCAGTGGTGTATGAAGCCAAAAAGGTTTGACTTCCCGGCTCTTCCGGGATCATTGGGCCTACAGCATGGATGTATAAAGAGAACTGGATACAGCGTCGGAGGCGGGGTCCCGTTCATTCCTATAAAAGTTGCTCAGTGGCGCATGAAGCAAAAAAAATCGACTGAATGTACTTTCATACCCGGATCTTCCGCATTGTGCAGCCCATAGAGCATGCGCACTAGTGACTTTTGCTGGTTGAGTCGACTACTTCCAGTTTAGCCCTCCGGCTAACTTGAATGGGGATAAAACTATTCAATCATGCTTTTGAAATGTGATCGGACCAAATGGATTTAAATCTGAAAGTGAGACAAGTCATTTCGCGGGGGTTGTGACGCTCAAAGAAATTTATCCACTGATTTACAGACGTCTCTTTCACAATGTAAGTCTATGGGGAGAGGTCTTTTTGGGCCAGTGTGCATCATGTGACATTGTAATTAAACGGTTTGGCCGCTATGTCAAATTTGCTTCAAAGCCTGGCACTCTTCCTGTATCCAGTTCTCTTTATACATCCATGGCCCATAGAGCAAGTGCACTAGCATTTCCTTTAACCCCGCCTCCCAACTGTTAAGGTTGGGAACAGCTCAAACATAAGAGGTTGGCTCATTCACATGAACAACAGTTTGCATGCTCGTAGCACCACGTGTTCATGAGCTTGCTTGCTTGTACCATGGCTCATACTAGTAGCCACAGCAGCTAGTATTTGTTTATTAGGCAGCAGCACTGCCTAAATTATGTTAATTTAATAATCAATCTTTATGTACTATGTCAGATGTATTGCTAATGTCCATGCAAATTGATAATAAAGCCTAATATTGCACAAAGTTAACGTGTATTAACGTAATATTGTGCTTTATTACAAGGTAATGGTTGTGCGGTCTGAACTCTTTAGCGTTTGTGTGCAATGGAAGTGGATAGATGCCATGGATGTATGAAGGAAAAACCCACTTCTCAACTGGCCAGCTGGCTATCTTCTCGCTTCATGGGTTTGTCTTTGACATTATATGTTAATTATGTGGTAACACGATTGGCGTGATTCCTCTTTACCATTACTGATGCTAGATGGTTAATACATAGATTATACTTAAAAGTTTGGTGGCCAACTGTATGTTTCACTTTTGCTATGTAATAGTGCTTTACTAATCCTGGACATCCATGTGTAACAGTACTGCATGCCCAAATATCAATTTGCACGGTCGCATGTGTAGACTCATGTTTTAAATGTGATTGACAAGCCTAACAATGTAGATCATGCATTTTATTTAATGTTATAATAATCTGTCTTTGTCAGTTTGTTTCCCAATATTGTCACTCTCATTGTTTTGTTAAATGCTGATTATTTTTCTCTTTTTTCACTGACATCCCAAAGCTTGGTGGCGTGCAGTTATCAACAGCTCATCCATGCATCCATCAAATGAATTTATCTGAGTCTCTAAAGTGGCTGGGCAATATGTTAAAACATAAATCTCACAATGAGTACCTACCTTCTGGTAAAACTGTATACATCTATAATGTGTGATAAGAATCGCCAAAACAAGTACAATGGGTAACAATCTTTACTGATTTTACCTCTCAGTACATGTATGATCCAAAGTAGTGGTGATGTCATAAATCATGCTCATATCTACACTTATAAAACTCAAACACAAGATAAACTCCCCCCCTTCAGTGGTTGAAATTAAAAACAGCCTTCTAGTGTCAAACTCTGCACATACATCATTCTGCACAATGAAGCTCAAACATCTAATGGAGACAACAAGAAAAATAACACTTTTGTCTTTTCAAAAATATTCTGTACTCATTTTCTGACATTGGGGAATAAAGAGAACAGACACACCACCAGTTGGTGAGGCTGGGGAAGATGAGTGGAGGCAAGGGAGGAGAGGCAGGAGGAAATAAAGGAAGAACACAGAACATGAATAAACAGAGTGATGAACACATATTTAAAAATTGAAAATATATATAATTACACTACATACAAGAGGTGGAGACATATCCTCACACAAAGAGGACTGCCCTGTCTTATTTACAAGTTCTTTTATTGATGAAAATACACATCCTGTTGAGGCTACAAGCTGGTATGGACAACTGGGACCAAATTTATACAAAGAAAACTTGAAATACAAACTTTACTCACTTTGGATCATAGCCTCAAGAGACTGTGTGATGCTACTTAAAAAAAATAAATTTCCCCAATTGGTGAAATGAACTCCATCTTGCAGAAATATGCCAGGGCAGTGAAACTTTATGCAAGGATGCCTTAACACGGTCTCCACCCAAATCCCTGACAAATGTGGCCATCACTCTGTTCACCCACATTCTGGCCTTGTTGAGCTTTCCTGGACCTGCTTTCCTCCAGTGATGTCACTCATTGATGGAAGATAGGATAGTTGTCATGGAGGAGCAGCAGGTCCTGCTTCATCATAGTGACAAGCTCCACACCTTTGATGTTGCCAAAGTTGTTGCCGCCACAGTGGATGAGCAGAACAGCTGGAATTGTTCTTCCTCTCAGGGACTGATAGAAAAAGGGGAGAAGGTTCATCCATCTCAGACCACCTCAACCAAACCACCACACACAGCCATCCAGCCCCTATAAGCCACACTTTTGGACCTAAATAGAATTAAATACATTGAAATTATTCAATTTATTATTACGCATTAGTCGTTAAATTTGGTTAACGACTAATGCGCTTCTTTAAACAAAAGCGGTACAACAAAAGTTGTACTGTTGTACTGTTTCAAAGACTACAAAATCTTAATTTTTTAAGGCTTTAATAAAAAATGAAACAACCCCCCCCCCCCAAAAAAAAAAAAAAAAAAAAAAACTGTGAATACTGATAGCTGCAAAACTTTAATCTGAACGTTTGGGATGGAGCTGTAGTAATATGAGAATGACAACTCATGTCTACTAGCAAATGGGTTTTATCATCAGGTCGCACAAAGCTGCAGAAATGTCTGCTAACACAGCGCTGCTTCTCACGGATGTATTTAGCAAATACACACAAGGTGAATTATTTACTTATTGGCACAAGGGAAGACTGGATATTACTCATGTTTTAATGGTTATTCTAGCAATGCTTACATTATTAAATCAAACAAACTGAAGCAGAGCAACAGTATGTAATAAGGCCGAATGATTGGTTTGCCTTGATTGACAAGTTGCTTGCCAATGTTGATGCTGCTAGGGGACATTTGCTAACATCCTAAAGCTACATTACTGTTCTATTCTGGGTACATAATGCAGCCTTCCTGAACTTGAAAATATGCATTTGGACAACTGCGTTGCTTTACAATCACAACTAAGTGCAAGCCATATACGCAACCCATTAAATGTTTACCGTTATTATCTGCAGCATCCTCAAGTACAATTAAACCAACCTGGGTCACAGGAGAGCACGCACCATCATCCATCTCAAAAATCAGGACGTGCAGGGGGATGAACGCAACGGAACCACACTGCCCTCTGATTGGACAGATTGACTCTACGGATTCAACTGTAAAAACAGTCAAAATTCGTACTCGTAACTCGCAGTTTCTAGCTTGTATCTTCACTGTCCTACACACAGGTAGGAAATTTGTGTGTCCGTCTCTCAGACTTTGTGAAACCTCACAGTTATATTGTGCAATATTCCTGTACAAATTTTAATTACACATACACAAAACATTTCTAAAGCCACAAAACATTTTTACATGTGCAAATGATATCTGTGTGCACAAAACTTTTTCACACATGCACAAAATATTTCTACAGTTGCAAACCATTTCACAAGCTCAAAATATTAATGACTGTTATTTGCTTCCATAACAGTGGAGCTTTTTAGCTGAAAGCAGCTGCCTACTCTGGAAATTGTGACTGGAAACAAGAGGATGGAATTTGGGGGCTGAAACACCAAAACAATGAGCTAAGAGAGTCAAAATAGCTCTGCACAGATAAAAAGGACCTGCATTGTTGGGTGACAAGCAACCTCTGTTACATTACACATAGTAATTTTATCAATTGTAATAAGAGATTATTGACCAGTGGAGCTTTAAAGTTTAAGTGAGACTAAATTTTTCATCTGTGGTTTGATGTGTTTCTATAGATGTTGAAGTGTCTTCCTTCACTTCAGGAGGGACTTGATTAGTGACATCATTATACTGTGGTACTTTGTTGACATCAGTGGTGACGGTAATAGTAAGTAGACAGTAGTATATTATTGTTATTATCATTATTATTATTATTAGTTTTTTCTTTTATTCTGTTATCTTTGAGGTTTTTTGGCAACACACACCACAACAGCATTTCCAATTTCCCCAAAATAATTTCTTCGCTTTGTCCCTTAGAATGGCCCTACAAGCACACATGATGTCTACACATGCCTACATTAGAAGAAAAAGTTCATCATTACATAACCAACTTTTTTCAGATCTTTCTTGTATTTGTTACTCTTGTTTTTGACACAGGATTTTCATCAGATTTTTCCTGCCTTTCCAATCCAAATGTACTTTAAGTACATAATCACAGTCATTAAAAGCAGAGCAGAAGAAGGGATTAAATTCAGCCTGATGACACGCGTTTCACACACACGCACACACACACACACACACACACACACACAGTGACATAGTATAAAAGCAATATAGCATTTATTTCTTATTGACTGGAAAGCAGCCAAAACTTCATAACACAGTCAATACAAATGCATAAATAATAAATAAAATAATTTTAAAAAAATGTGTTACATAAAAGACAATATATTTGTTCCTGATAATACATTTTTCACACTCATAAAACTGGAGGAAAACCAAACAGACTGTGAAAATTATTACATGTATTATGTGCGATTTTTTTTAAGACAAAAACTGCAACTAACTACAATTACAATCCAAATCACAAAGAGTAAAACCCAACTGAAACAAAAATCATTTGGTCTGATTCCATCTCTGATGTCTCAGCCTGCTGTTTCCAAACTCCTGACTCACCTCCTCTACTGATGAAGAACCCAGACGTCTCCATCCTGGATCACAAACCTCTACATGTCCTCTGACTTCATGGGATGACAGCTACACAAAGACAGATTGGGGGTTGATGGACAGAGAGAAAAACAAAGACAGAGTGATGATGGCGATGATGATGATGTTGGGAGACTCTCAGTGCGGTCAGCTGTGTCAGTAATCCTCTAATCCCTCTCCAATCACCAAATGTTTCCTCTCATCCCCTGAACTCTGGCAGCTTGTCTTGTTTTCATCTGCTTTCAGTCTCTGTCCCCCTCCCTCTCATTTCCTGTTAATACCACCAGGGAGACTTGGTGTCCTTCCATCCGTCTGTTTCACTGACTTTAATATTATATACAGACTGTTAGCATCTTGTTGAGTTAATCTCCTGGCCCTGTCTTATGGAGGGGCTCCATATCAAAATTTTCTTTTAAGACCATAATATTTTAATTCATGGTGTGCCCACATTGTCCATTTTCACTTCAATTCAGGTTTAACAACACTATTTATTCCTGAGAGAGCAACTGTATACACAATAGCTGGGAGAAGAAAGGAAAAACACTCAAAATCACAAAACAGTCAAATGCTGAGATTAAAAACTATCAATAACAGAGGTGATATTGTTCCCAACTTTGCGTAATTAAGCAATTAAGCATTGCTTGATTCTCGTGCTCTCACAAATAATAAATAACGCTACAGATTCTTCTTCATTCTATTTGGGTTTTTTTCTATAGATTTATCAATATTCAAATGATGTAATGTCATGAATGCAGACACTCCGACACAGTAGGTGGCGTAACAATACTTTTGACGTTGGTTTGCGACCCGCCAATAAACACAGAAGAAGAAGAAAACGAAGTGCGGAAGTGGTGGTTGTTTTGGGCACTGTGCCATCCACGCACAGTACACAGTAGTACATGGAAAAGACATGGAAAATGAGCAGTCTCCTCTGTTTTTGTAATGTTGGCCGTGACATGAAGTCTTTTTCAGGGAGTGTGTGATGTTAACGGAGCCTGAAGAGAGGAGACGTCAGTGACGCAGTCCTGCTAACTTTCAGCTAGCTTTAACTGCAGAGGAAGGTATGTTGTCCAAGTTTTAACCACATGACTGCATAAATAAACCGTGACAACACCTCCTTTACCATCAATATAATGAATTTAAATTAAAATATCTTTATAAGCAGTGGTTCAGTTCTTGTTGTAGTTGGATAAAACGAGAGAACTGCTTCTACCTGCAGTCTAGCTCAGCTTTGTATTGAACCTTCGGAAGTATCTTTCTCTCTTTTATTAACACTTCATTCACATGTAGTTTCCCAAAGCTACTCTCTTGATAAAAGAGCTAACATTTCATTTCACAACTTCAAAGGGGGACTTGAAGTCACCTGTTTTCATTTTGACTGCATTAATACTGCATTTATACTGTATATTTCAACTAATATTTATTTATTTATGCTATTCTTGATTTTTTTAAGATATTTATAGATCCCATTTCTCAGCTTTATTATTTATACTGTTGTAGTATGATGCACTTTTTTTTTTTTTTTTTTTTTTTTACATATTTATTATCTTTATTATTTTTCTCTTTTTTATATGTTATTGTTCTATGTTGTAGTATGATGCACATAGTTTACATATTTCTTATTTTCTATTCGTTGTTATGATTTCTCTATGCTTAGAAAGTTTGATAGAACTTAAACCTTTATTGAGGCGACATTACAACCTTCATTATTCCATACGTACATATTAGAACTGTGGTGAACACGCCCAATTTCAAGAAGAAAAAGTTATTTAAACATTAATGAATATACAATTGAATTTCAATATTCCATTAAAGAAAAATCGCAAAAATGTTTGTGTATGCTGTCAGTTATAGTTCTTAGAAAGAAAGGAAATATATAAAGAAAGAAATCTTTCTTTCTTATTAAATTCTTATAAAGGAAACAAAAGGAATCAGCAAGTCAGACTTTTAAAAAAAAAATTGGAAATCGGAATCAACCAAGAAATTTGCAATCAGTGAATCTCTAATTAGAATCAAAAGTTCTGTTGAAGGACGGGTTCACAATTTTTCAAGAATGTCTTATAACAACAGTCAGGTGTCCATATGAACCGTGAAAGAGGTTTTCCTCACTGTAATCATTCCTCCTGTTCATACTGGCCATACTGGGCGCCAAAATCCACAGTTGATCTAAATGAAGCTTCATCAGTCTGAGTTAGTCATATCAAGTGGATATCTGACACATTTACAGTCTTTTTAGCATCAAATTCCCTCTTTGTGTTTCCCTGTTGAGCTGTGGTGCAAGTATAGTAACAAAAAGAGGAAGTTTGGCACTAAAAAGACATTGAAAGATATCTACTTGATTTGACTCATTTGGATGACTGAAGCTTCATATTAGCTTCAGATAAACTTTTAAATACATTTTTGAACAGACTGTGGATTTTGTCCTCCATCACTTCCATTGTAAGTGCATTATGAAGGGATCTTCTAATGGTCAGTATGAACAGGAGGAATGATTACAGCAAGAAAAACCTAATTCAATGTTTATTTGGGCTTGAAAAATTGTGAACCCGTCCTTTAACCTTTACCTAGGGGCCACTGTGACCTCCATTCGTCCATATGTACATATCAGAATCAATAGTTTTTGTTAATAATAAATATATCCTATCTTCATAATTTTGCACAAAAAGACTTTTGGAAGTCTACAGAAGAACAATTGAAGATTTGTAATGTTTATAACATTTTTAATATATTTTAAAAGAAAAGAGCAGGAAACATTTAGGTTTCAGGTTCTGACATTCATTCATTTGACTGTTTGTTTCTCCCCCATCACTGACTCTGCTGAATAGTTAGCAGCCATACCAGCACTAGATGTTTGAAGAAATACAATATCATATAGCATATATAATTAAATGTTTAAACTAGCAATTACAGTAATAATCGATCACTTTAAAATATGTTACTTACTTAGCTACAAAGCTACTCAGGTATGTCAAATACATTTCTATAGGAAATGCATATGGGTCATTTTTTAGGCACTTATGGGAAGTTGGGTTGATGATGAAACAAAAACTTATAAAATTGTAAAATTTTGATTGTAAAACTTGACTGCATAGTCCCAGTTTGTCTCTCTCATGCGTTAACATGACATTCAGGATAACATGACAATCCTCAAAGACTCCTCTGTTAATCTGGATGAAAAAAGTTCAGTCTGCTGCACAATGAAGAATATTTTTACTCCATTGCTCAAGTTGCAACTCTGTTTCCTGACCCAAACAAAGATGGTAGCTGGAAAGTCAAATTGTACAATGTGAATCTAAAGTTTTGCTATCTTTGTCTATTCTAAAGTTATTTTCCATTCTTATTTAATATTTCATTCATATATTCAATTAGTGTTTTAAACAACTTTATGTGTTTTCTAAAATATCATCAGAGATTTATCTGTCACACTAACTGATGCTTCACCTCTCGACTTAAATATAATATTAAATGAGAGACAAGACCAGGGCGACTGTTTGCCATGTCTCCAGTGGATTTCACTATTTGTCCACTTGCGCTTAAAAGTAACATGTAGTTGTGTTGTGGTTGTGCAGCAGCCATGGCGGAGGCAGGAGCCCACCTGACCTCCACAGCTGTGAACGAGCAGCCGTCAGTGTTTGAGGTCCTGGCACAGGAGTCTCTGATGGAGGCGGTCAAACCTGCACTGAGACACGCCGTGAAGGTGAGCGCTACACCTTCACCGTTGAAGTGACTGTTCACTAAACCCCTCCTCCAAACAACGATTGTTCAATCATAGCTTAGCGACTGTAACTAGGCATGGCAGGCCTGTCAAGCTTTGCAGTTCTCCTCATGTTGAAGTGTTGTACATGGAACTTGAAGGGTGGTGTCTATTTAAACAAAAGAGCTAAATTGTAAGGAGTAAATTATACAGTATGTTTATCTGCTGTAAACATTAGCAATAGCATGTCTGGCTATTTGGTGTGGGGAAGTTTACGCCTTAGTAACTCCAGCCAAACTTGCGTTCGATAGCGTTTCATTTGCCAAACTCATTTCCTCATCCTCAATTTAAAAAATACATGTACTTATATTAAATATATGTATGTCAAAGTATATGTCTAATCACCTTTTTGCTAGTATGTTTTTCTATAGAAAGCATCCAAAATTGTGTTAAAACAAACTACATTTGATTTAAGTTTTATGTATTCTACTGTACTATGATACTGTGGCTAACAACAACGTGTCTACATGGACAGTCAGATGATGAGGATGCTAACGTTTAGTCTGGGACACGCAGCTTTAGCTTCAGTCTTTTCGCACAATATCATAAAGCCATCAAGTGCGTATTTATCTTTTTACAGGGTTCTTATTTTAAAACAAATAAACTGGAAACATTTAAATAGTCAACCAAGTTTTCCACCAACTCATTGAGTTTTAGCGTTAGCTTACGCTAGCTGGCTACAGCTAAAATCTGTTAGTTAAAATCCTTCATTGTCAGCTAGAAATGACGAGCTACTCGTGCTAACCTCTGTCTGACATCAAGGATTGTGACAAAAATGTCAACTCATTTCATCTGCTGCTGTTCTCAATGTAAACTGCATATGTGCAGCGTTTGAAGGAAAAGCTTAGCAACAGTAACTAACTGACAGTATCAGTCAAAAATACTGTAAAGCTTGTCAGTGTGCCTGTTTTTACTTTTGAGAATGTTTTGTCATTGCGTAAAGCAGTTTAAACTGCATTCGTATAAAATTCTGCTTCACAAATAAACTTCAACCTTGACTTTAATCTTTTACCTTCTCAGGTTCTGGCAGAGTCCAACCCGTCCCGCTTTGGCTTTCTGTGGCGACGCTTCGATGAGCTCTACCTGCTGCTGGACCTCCTTCTCCAGAACCACTTCCTGTCTCACTGTAGCGCCTCCTTCTCTGAGAACTTCTACGGCCTGAAGAGAGTGTCAGGCGGTCGAGGACTTCCTCTTCACCTGGGGTTGCACAGGAAGTCACACTGGCGCTCTCTTCTTCTTCTGTGCGTGATGCCGTACCTGCGGGCCAAGCTGGAGGCCACGCTGGCCCGGCAGAGGGACGAGGAGGACTTCTCCATCCGGCTGGCGCAGACCAGGAGCCAGAGGCTGTACCGGGCGGCCGTGGCGGCGTACCCATACGTCAGCTCAGCCTGGCAGGCCTGGGTCTTCTGCCAGCAGCTGCTCTTCGTCTTCGGAGTCGCCAAGACCCACAGTCCTCTGCTGTGGCTGGCCAGGGTCAGACTGGCACGACTTAATGCTCAAGATATCAGAGACATGGAGCTGAAAACCAGCAGAACTGGAAGCCCAGCTGGTGGGAGGTACATCTCAATTTCAAGCAATTCTAAATGTCTGTCTCTTATTAATGTTAAAACAATAGTTTATCCAAAATGTCAAACAGCTGTAACATTTCAGTATCCATCTGCAAATGTACAATAGACTGATGCCCTGCTTTCAGTCTCACAGGAAGCACTCTTTTGTCCTTGATCAGTACTTACGTTTATAGATGATAATGGTTGGTGTTGGGTCATGGTTTGTTTAGAGTCTGCCATCCTACTGAAGGAGGCCAGATTTGTATGTAACCAGAAAGCAAAGCCGACCTAAAAGACTGAATTCAGGGCAAAAAAACCTCCTACTTTAGTCCCAAACAGTCAGAAAATGCTCACAACTTGAAAACACATTTTTATCCTGTACTGCAATAACTAAAACCAACAGCTGCCTGGAAGGAAGAAAAGCAATAACTGTGTGCTTTGGAAAATAGTGAACAGGAATTGGAAGTGTATATGATTTGTACTCATTGGGCTCAGACATGCAAATTCACTGGCACTGCCAGTTTTTAAATCTGCCAGCTGAATCAGAAGTCCTGGGCAGAGAAACTGACATGATGTCAGATGTGCCCCTGAGCAAGGCACTGTTATGAACACTGTTATACAGGCTAACAGAGCACCATGTTTGCACTGCAACGTATTGCGCAGAGTGACTCAAAAACATTTATATACTTGTGCAGATTTGTACTAAAGTGAATTATTAAAGAGAAATTAGACTATTCATGTAGTTGTCCTTTCTGCATAGGGGGAAAATCAGTTAAGAAATATCAAAAATATCAAGCTGAAATCAATTAAAATGAAAATAAACAATTAACATATACATTTCAGTAGTTTTTAGGAAAATTCTTTCACTCTTACATTTTTTAGCATCTAACTATATAAAACTATTCACTCTTTATGTCTTCTACTGTTTGGTTGTATGGAGAGATTTGGGTTAAGAATATGAAACTCTTGTTGAACAAGGCTTGATGTCAGACAAAGACCTTAAATCCTTCACCCACAATGCATTGTTCTTCTTTTTGCAGCCTGGTGCAGAGAGCGTGGTGGTTGATGTCACAAGCAGCGAGGGGTGCAGCCGTCTCCCTCTCCACCTCCCTCTCTCTGGGTGTCTTCTTCCTGCAGTTCCTGGAGTGGTGGTACTCCTCTGAAAACCAGAGCACCGTGAAGACCTTGACCTCCCTGCCCGCACCCCCACCCCCCCTCCACCTGCAACAGGAGGAGAGCTGCTGGGATTCTCCGTCCATCTCCTCCGATCACAGCGAAGACGCTCAGCTCAGCGCAGCCCGGCCCGACCCAGACAGCAGCAACTGTCCGCTGTGCCAGAGGCTTCGTACAAACGCCACGGTGCTGTCCACCTCCGGCTTCGTCTTCTGTTACCGCTGCATCTACACGTATGTGAAAGCCAACCGCCGCTGCCCAGTCACCGGCTACCCCACCGAACTGCAACACCTCATCAAGATCTACTCGCCAGAGAGCTAGACCACATGTTCAACTGTGACCACATATTCAGGTTCAGCTCCAGCATGTTTGGAGGATCTTTTTCAGAAACCAGTGGCCTTGTTTTTAAAAAGTGAAACTTTCAGCTGGTTCAGGAGCTGCAGCTTTTTCTAATATTGAAATATTTCTGTTGGAAAAGCATAGTGTGATTTTTTTTAGCCATTCTAGCAGCATGGCTCTAGAGATGGAAATGTCGGTCTGCTGGTCTGTCAGTTCTCCACTTTGCTTCAGACTGAAATATCTCACCAACTACTGGTTGAAGTAGAAGGTTTGTACAGACATGTCCCCTGATGCTGCCTCTGGTGCCTCCAGCAGCTCACGATTTTAGTTTGTCCAACACTTTGGTTTATGTCCAAATACCTGCAAAACTAATGACATTCCCATCAGCCTCAACTGTACTTTTATTGCTAATTAGCAAATGTTAGCATGCTAACATGTGAACACGGTAAACATTATACCTGCTTAGCATCAGCATGTTAGCATTAAGCAGAAAGCACCACTGTGCCTAATGGCTGTAGACATGTTCTTTTGTATTGACTTCACAGACTCACGGTTTTTGATCAATTGTACAGTGATACAAGCTAATTTAGATGTGATGCTAAAATTCTATTTCAGCTCACATCACATTGAATATTTTAAAAATCTGTATTAAATAGATTCCTCAGTGGTATTAGGGTATTGATTTTTTGAAACTACTGTAACAGTACAAATGCTGCCTTTGGTGTATATAAGGGGAGTTACCTTTTGCATTGGCTGGGAGCAGTTGCAACCAGGGACACTCCAAGAAGTAGGCAAGAAATAGTGCAGCACGTATGCTCCTGTGAAATTTTCATTTTTGTACAAATTAAATAAAGTTATATTGTTTAAGTGTTAATTACTGAGCTTTAGAGGTGCCCTTAGGTGTTACCTTTGAACAAAGCCACGCTAGCTGTTCCCACCTGTTTCCAGTCTTTATGCTAAGCTAAGCTAATCGGCTGCTGGCTTGAGCTTCATATTTATTGCAGACATTCAAATGGTATTTACCTTCTCAACTAACTCAAGAAAGTGAATCAGCATATTTCCCAAAATGTCGACCCTATAAGAATATTTAGCTGAATTTCACATTGTGTGTGGAATAGGAGAAAAACTATCGTTATGAGTAATGGGAAATGTAACAGGCAGTCAGTGAATTGCTTTATTGAGTTTCCAGACAAGTTTAACAACAGGCCCACTTAAAAAAACAACAAAGAAACAGATAATCAGGATCAACGTCACAACATTACAGTGAGAGTAATAAAAAAAAAGGGCTTCATTAAAATGTCCACAAACCCCTGAAATAAAACAGAGTGTGAAGAATCATAAAGAGTCACCTTCCCTTTTTAAGCTCCTGGCTGCAGCCGAACCAACACAATTCATCAACAAGAAATCAGGAC
This sequence comes from Thunnus thynnus, assembly GCF_963924715.1. Taxonomy (NCBI): domain Eukaryota; kingdom Metazoa; phylum Chordata; class Actinopteri; order Scombriformes; family Scombridae; genus Thunnus; species Thunnus thynnus. The sequence goes on from NC_089533.1 coordinate 25,657,059, forward strand.
AAGAAGAAAAACGGGGCTGAAACAAGTATCATCATCATTATCAATAATAGTCACAGTAATAGATTGCTCGAATAGCGTGTATTGCACATGTGTACACATATATGCACTTTATATACATGTGAGTCAGCAAGAACTAGACACATGTTGTATTGTTGCAACAGGAAAGATTGGAAAAAAAAGAAAAGAAAAACGACAGCACGGACAGAGAAGAATCAGGAATGTGCTTGTGATCAGTTCCAACAAAACAGCGTTTCGAATTTTCAGTCACGAGCCGGACGAGAGAAGGGTAACACAGCGAACGACTCTCCTCGAAAACAGGAGGAGGTAAAAGAGAGAGAGGAGGTGACAGTCACACTGATACTGAACCTCCTCTGTCCCACTCAAAAGTCCAAAAATACCCAGAAAGACCCCTCCCCAACGCATCATAGCAGGACACTACATTTACACCACAGTATCAAACATATCAAGAAATATACAGTATTAAGTCATATAGCAAAATAGTCTTGAGTGTGTGTGAAAGTGTGCATTCCACCTCAGTGTGTGTGTGGGTGGGAGCAACAGTAAAGCTCTGGACTGCGACGGCGAGGTTTTTGTCACCCTGACGACACAAACCATCAAACTCTGTCAATACTGTCAATATTGTATTGTTAAGAGTTTTTAATGTACACGATATAAACTCTGCTGGTGCCCCTTCTTTTCAGTAGGCCTCAGGACCAGAGCCCAGACGGCCATGGTGGCCCCTCTGTAACGCAGAACTCCAGTCAGTCTCAGGACAAACCGACCAATAACAGCCTCTTAAAGCTTCAGTCCGCTATCTGTGCTTCTGTGTGCCCACTGGTAGCTGTGCAAAATCAAGCGACCACCACCACGTAAAGGATAACTTTGTTTGCTACAGCTTGGGTGTTATTTTTGTAATATTAGCCATCATTTCTTATTACACCATTGTACCCGCCAAAGTAACTGCTGAAATCTCAGAGCACAGCAGCATCGCTACAGCTTTTTTAAATGATCTTTCCTTAAAGGCGTTTGCAGTGTTGCAGTTGTGTGAGGAAAGGTGCGGGGATGGAAGGGGTTTCAGACGCTGTTTGATGATCCAATGAGCACTTGGGTTGAAACCTACAGACGCCTCGAGTCCAATAGGGCAAGAAACATGAGCGATCAGACAAGTCAGATTGTAAGCAAGCCAACAGTTAAGGCAGATTATCTAAATTATTGGTTTAGATCATCTGGGCATGGCAAGCCATGTTGCCTTGAAGTTCCCATCAAGTACAGCACATCATAGAGACCGAGAAACCAACTAGTACTCCTGTAACTCGAAGACTATCTGGCTCCAGGTATTCTGTATGTCAGTTAATTTTGGCAATATGATGAAACATAACTTTATTTAGGAAAAAGCACCATGTGAGCACAATACAAACTATAATGATAAAGGTGTTAGAACCAGGTTTCGACACAGACAGGGCCATAAAATGACAGCATGATGCATAACCCAGTTGATATTGTACTCAAGTGGTGCAAATTCACAAACAAGTTAGCAAAGTAATCAAATCACCAAAAAGCAACTGAGACAGTGAACCTTGGGCTTTTGGGGCCCCTAGAGATCTCTGGTTCCAGAGGGGTCACCAGATAAATCTGTGTGATAATAGACGAGTTAGAAATTAACAAAAACAAGGAATTAAAGATTGTTCTCAAATCTTTGCTTTTTATTGTGAAATTTTGGATCATTTCAGACCTCTAATGATGATTCAAATGAAACAATCTGAAAATCACTCTTTGGTTGAACTGCTTGCAACTCATAGACATATTAAACCTACAAATGGATGTAAACATACTTAGCTTCTCTTTAAAGGGTCACAAGCCAAAAAAAGGTTTGGGAACAAATAATGTAGCACTTAATTTGGCAGGGAACGTTCTCATTATGTCAATTATCCCTCATTGTGCAGTGCACAACAGTGTGCACAGCTACGGCAAATACAGTAAGTCTACATTGAACTGGGAAGTTGGTTTTGTATACTGATGGATGTTTACAACAGACAATGGGTATTCACTTAATTTTTTTCTTTCAAATAAACTGTGGGGTTCGATAGTCTAACTACTTGTGTTTCTTGACCTGGAGAACTCTTTTTTTTCTTGCATTCTGAGATCTCAATTATTAACTTGGTGAGTACAGTGTTCTTATTACCTGTGGGAATGATGGCCAAAACTACAAAAAGTAAGGCCCAAGTTGTAATAAAACCAGAATATATTTTAAGCTGCAGTTCCTCTCATGGCCACTAGATGCTGCCCAAATGACTGTGAAAACATCACAGTCTTCACCAAAAATAATCTGAATTCATTACTTGTTGGTGGTAAATTTTAAAAAATATTGAGAGAATATTAAGGCATTTTTAAATGGGGTATAAATTGCATGATGGACAGGTTTCTCAGCTGTGGTAGTTGCCGCTTGCTGGTCCCACCACAGCTGTTTGTTTTGTTCCTTTGTGCCTGCAGGAACTCCACTTGAGCTCAGCCGTCAACTCTACCACACCATCCAACACTACCGTCTGTGATGGATCGTTTTTGTCTGTTTTAGACATCTTGAGTTACCAATCTGTCTTAATTCCACCATTAAACCCCCCAACGCAAGCCGCTGCCATTACTGACTACAGCTTTAATGGATAAAATGGCCTAAGTGTTTACATTAATACAGAAAGACCACATTGAACCACCTGGAAACACAGCATGATAAATCAATCAATTGATCGATCAATACTTGCTATCCATTCCACCTGACAGGTAATACACACAAACATCACTCACCCATGTGTGTAAAGGTAGAGGGAGCTCTACGAACAATGTAAGCGAGTGAACTGGGAGGCCGTGACGCTGTCTGCTGTGTTACCATGGCAATGCTGAAGCAGGACGTTGAAGTCTCTCTCTCTGATCCCGTCATTGCTGTCCTATCATTGTATTGCTTTGAACAGATGAGACCCAGAGGTAGCAGCGTAAGCTACAACACTCGCTACACCACAGAGGGTCCTGGGTAATGGAGTTTAGTGAGGTTGACGATTGTGTCCGGCAGAGTTAGCTTACTGACGTCACTCATTAGTGTTTCTGAGTTGAGTTTCTATAGATGTGGTCCAGTTCTGAGTCCTCTGTGTCCACTGGGCATCTTCAATGAGCGCAGAAGTAGCAAAAGGCAGCTTACACCTCCAGCGTGTCAGTTTGTGAAAAGTGATACCGGAAAAGAAAGCACATCTATCAAAAAGTTGAGCTGTGCTTTAAGGTGGTCAAACTGAAAATGCAAAATGCTCTTAAAAAGGAGCTGGAGGTTGGAGCACTCAGTGAAAACCACGAAAATGGTGCTCAGAAAAAGAAGCCTAGTGAACACACAAACTTTACTGTAGTTAGCATGTTTGAGCCATGGTTCCCAGCAGTGAATGGGATATGTATGGAGGTCTGGCTGTATCTTTGTTAGCTTGAACAAATCTTTTAACATTCATTTAAAGCATTGATGAGTTCTGATAAAACAGGTTGCTAAGAAACGGTCCTCAAAGTTTAACTGCAGTGGTTTGTTGGACAATTGTAACATCATTTGTCAGAATAGTCCTTTTTAAAGCCTTAAAGCGCTATGACAGTTTTCAATTGAATGATACTTTCTAATATAGTTGCCAACTCAACTGTAGTTTTTTTTTTTTTTTTTAAATGTGTGGGTTTTTGTTGTTGTTTTTTTTGGTTGGTGTAACAGTGTTACCAACCGCTCAAAAAAGTTGAGTGTAAATGGCACTGGAGCAATAAGACCTCGAGTTCAATTTTCAGTATTCCATCTGACGGAACAATTACTCAGTCCTGTATCACCATCTCCCAGACATTTCAGTCACTGAATGGCTCATTAGCCCTGATCCAGGTACAGCAAACAATATAACATGGTCACTGAGTGGATCTTTAAATCTGTTACAACAACAATTATGAAAATATGAACTCACTGGAAGGTAGGCAATCTTCTTAGCAACTTAAAATGTCAGGTGAAAACTAGATGGCTAAAGAAGGTAGGAAAGGCCGAATTTACCCTGACCAAGAAAGGTCTCATCTATTAAAGTCAATACAAACCATCAAGGATTGTAGGACGTCTTCCTCACTCACTGGCTGGAGTGCTGCTTAGCAGTGGAGCTCTCAGTGCTGCCACTAGTTGCATCCTGAGCACACTGCAACTTCCTGCAGCATCTTTGATTTTTGACCTTGGTCAGGGTAAATCAGGTATTTTTGTTATTTTAAAACTACCTGATGTTTTTTCTCACCTTGTAAGTCATTAAGAAAATTGCAGACTATCCAGACAATTTGTATTTTCAACATTCTTGCTATAACAAATCAGTGAACTGCACACTGACTAAAACATCCGAGTTACAGGAGATGATGATTCGGGGCCGTGATATGCAGAACACAGTCAGGGTAATGAATATCATTAGCCATAGAGGAGATAGTTAACTCCTTGTTGGACTACAAAAATACATCATTACTGGACCAACCTATTTACCCAGTCATGACCTTTGACCTTAATATCCTCTTATGTGTAGTTGCTGCTGTTTGCCTGTGGAGGGCAGCGCTGCATGCCTGGTCCTACCAGAGGAACTGGAGCTCGCTGATCACCTCCAATAACAACAACCACCATGACAACAATATCCAGCCGTCCTCAACATCTGTAAACAAACAAACAGGTGGCGGTCTGATGTCATTAGACCGTGTGCTTACTTCCTGTCAAACAGCCAAACCTTTAAAACACCAAATCTCCAAATAGAATATATTCATTACTCCAATCTGATTGGATAAAACACTGTTTACATATATATGTAAACATATAAAACACTGTTTATATGTATATGTGTGTGTGTGTATATACATATATACATATATATACACACACACACATATATACATATATATGTATATACACATATACATATATATATACACACATATATGTATATATATATACATACATATATATATATATAATATTATTTTTCTTTTTTATACAAAAAGAGAAAGTATTTTGTGTTTTTATACATATATGTATGTACAGATATAGAAAAGAGACCACACCGAGTCCACTGTGACGTAACCGTGGGCAACAGGACAGGAGACAGTATTTACACCAAACAGGAAAAAGTACAACAAAAAAAAAGGAGGGATGTGGTGGTCGTTGTGGTGTTTCAAAAACGTGCCACAATCCCACAATTCCCTTTAGAGAAGGGACGGGGCTCAGGTCACATGACTAAACCGAAATGAGTGACAGAGAGAGAGAGGTGGTGGTCTGAAGTGATGCAGTTTCATTAATTACATATTTAACAGAATGAATACTGTGTAAAACCGACCTGATCCTGAGACACTTTCACCAGATTCCATAAAAGTCGGCTTGAATATTATTATTAATGTTACCGTTAATATTCAATGGAGATTTTTACTGGAGATTTCTAATGTGTGATGATGGTTTTAGAGGCTTTTCTCCCTCAATAACCATTAAAGTCTGTTGGGAAACCAGGGAATACCTGGCATGAACATTGTCAGATTTGAAAGAAAATACAATTCTTTGCCACTTTAATACATTTCTGAATATACAGTATATATATTCATATAATTCTCTCTCTCCGTCTCTCTTGTGGTTGCTAAATAGTGAGATAAGGACAAATTAAGGCATCCAGATGAAGAGACAAAGAATGAACTGACCGACTGAAACAACAGCTGTATATGTGTGTGCGTCAGTGTGTTTCTTCAGTCCTGATTGGCTGGTTGGTTTGCTGAGGTGCTGCGGTGGTGGAGTTTTGTGGTTTCTGATTGGATGGTTGGTTTTTGCGGACAAAAAAAAGGCACCTAGTTCCTCCTCCTCCTCTGCTCATTCATAATTGTTTATTCCTCCTCCGCTCAGCCTGTCTCTCTGACACACCGGCAGACCGACAGGCAAGAAGACAAGTCGTCTGCTTGGTGTCTGACATTTTATTGGGATTTCAAATCCGGGTTTGCGACAGCCATCGTCCCTCTGTGGTGACAGAGGAGTGGGGACAAAAGAAAAAGACAGAAGGATGATGGGCGGGTGGAAGGGAACAATTCAGTGGTGCTGTGTGCTAGAGAGGAAAGAGAGGACGGCCTGGAGTCACAGTTACACTTGAGGTGTATCCTTGCTGACCCTCCCCTCCTCTGGTTGCCATGGAGATGCTAACAAGTCGTCTGCTCCTCCTTGAGGCTGATGAACCAATAGAAAAAGAGATGCTGTCACAGACCCCGCCTTCTCCTGCCTCTATAATGTTCTCCTCAGCCAATCGAAGTCCTCCACAACGGCACAGTTCCACCCTGTGTACGTGCGTGTGTGTGTGTACCGACACACACTCCGCGGAGGAAGAGGAAAAGGAAGAGGAAGAGGAGGTGCCAGAAGGAGGTGAATGTGGAGTTCTTGTGTGCTTCTTGTTTGAGCTCCTCCTACAATACAGGCTCTTCTTCCATTGGCTCCTCTGTGGACCTGCGGGCAACAACATGAAACAACAGCACTTGTTAGAATAAAAAAGAAATAAATATTTGTATGAAGCTGTCAGGAAGTGACCGTCGCGCCCCGCTGACCTGCTGGTTTCAGTGTTGTCAGGAACAGAGCCTGGCTGATCAACGTCAACACTGAGGGACGCCATGGCGCTGACCGTTTCTGCCTCGTCCTTCTCTGATTGGCCCTGAGCACCCAGGGGGCCATCCAATAGCGAATGGCCGCTCGTCTGGAGACATGACCAGTGTTTACCTGGAGGGACACAGAGAGAGACAGACATACACAGGGAGTGAGACATGTAGCTTCTCATCCTGTGTGGTCACTGTATGTGTGTGTGTGTGTGCGCGCGTCTTACTCTGGATCTCTATGACTCTCTCCAGCGAGGAGCAGGCTTTTGGACATGGCTTCTCCTGAGGCCACTGAAACACGGAGTCACACTGAGAGAGACAGAGAAAGTGTGTTAACTGAAAAGCATGAAATCAGCTGTTCAAGAGATTCAAATACATCCAGCAAATAAAAAGCTTATCATTGAGGAGTCTAATACCTCTGACTGGAGGCTTATTTACCTTCCGTCACATCTCTGACTAGTTTACCTTTTTGGGAAAATCAATTATTCTCTGTATGTTGGAAGGAATCTCATGTCTGTGTGTTAAATGTGGAACCGGACAAGGACTGGAAGCAGGGGGAAAAAGCTACCCTTACTCTGTCTAAAGTATAAAAACACAATGAATCTTGTTTAACTGTTCCATTAACACAACATGTAACATGAGGTGGCAATGTGTCATGTTGTGTAGGCTGCTGCTTGTAACCACCATACACCAGCATTTAATATCTGACCAGTTTTACATTATAACATACAGTGTGAAGGACTGCCAGAGCTGGAAGGCAATGAGAGACATTCTTCTGCAGCTGTTTAACAAACATTGACCTTTATTAGCTGCTATTGGCGCTGATTACAGTACAGTAATAACTAATTCTTCCCCTCAAAGTCAAAGCTGACTGGTCATAAGAGAGTGACTGTGTGCTAATACAAGATTTCTTCATGCACCAATGGAGACCATTTGGTTTTTAATGTAGTTACACTACTGCATTAAGCAGGATTTTCATATGGACTTCTGTCTTGCGAACAGATGGATCAACCACACAACAAAGATCAGAGGGTCTTTTAAGAATGTAAATAACGTTACTTAATAACATACATCATCATACCGATCAGTCGAGTATCAGTGCTCTTGGAAATGATCATGATAGAAACATCTAGCGACTGCTAGAATAAAACTTTTGGATGCTGTGCATATTCACTAACAGCACCTAGCTGTTGTTTGCCAGGAAATAGCTCCCCTTAACCCACCAACTGTCAATTTTACATACATATCAAAACTAGTGAGCTGTAGAGGTGTTGGTAGGTGTGTTTTTCCACTTTGGAAAGAGCAAGGCAGGCTAACTACATCCAGTTTTCAGTTACACACTTAACACACAGATATGAAAGTTGTATCAATCTCCTCCTCTAGCCTCAAAAAAGAGTCATATTTCCTAAAATGTGAAACTGTTTGTTTAATCAAATGGATATTTCCATATTGTTGCACTGAACAGTTATAACAGCTTTAGTTGGTCACCTCAAATGACCACAATAAAGACTGTAGCACTTGTCTTTCTGGCAGTTTAATATTTCCAGATTGTTCACAGGGATGAGAGAGGCTGGCGTGGTTCATGTTTGAAATGAAAACATTCATAATTATTGATGATATTCTGACTCTCTCTCTTTCTCACCGGGTCTCCGAGAAGCGCCGAGACACAGGCCTCTGATGCGTCACAGATGGCGGTGAGATCATGACCGCCCTCAAGCGCCATGACAACCCGCCCACCTGCCAGACCCATCAGCAGCTGCGTTAGCTGACCGAAACCTGCAACACACACCAGTCACAGTTAAGATACGCTAATCAACTGTTAGCCAGTCATATCAGTGAGATATCAATCAAATCCTCCAGCTCTTCAATGTGAAAAATGGTGGTTGGCTGGTCACCACGGTAACCAGAATGGTACTCACACTTGGCAGAAACATTGTAGCCTCCCAGAGGAGACTGGTGACCTTCCACTGCATCAAAGCCTGCGGACACTAGAACCACATCTGGACTGAACTGCTGGGCGATAGGCATCACCACACTCCTACACACACACACACACACACACACACACACACACACACACACACACACACAGTAGAGGTTAAGTCCCATAACAACTGCATTTTTAAAGGCATTTCAAAATACATTTAAAAAGATAAGAATCTAATAAAAATGTTTACCTAAAGGCAGTGAGGTACTCAACATCACCCATAGGGGGCTCTACTCCTCCAGTCCATGCTATGTTCACATTAAAACCAACACCTGCACCTGATCCCACCTGAGGCAAGAGAGAGAGACAGAGTTGTTATTAAGCGTCTTTGTTGTTCTTCCTCTCTCTCTCTCTGATCTCTCTCTGTTGTTGTTCCCCTCTTCTTGTCTGTGCAAGTCGGCCATGGGAATGTAAAATATGAAACACCAAAGAAACACCAATATTTGTGGATTAAATAAATGACTTTGGTTGTACTGGTCGTTTAAAGTCACCATGTGAAGCAATGTTTTGATAAGCAGGTTCTTGTTTTGTTCGTTCCTGTTGTGCTCTACTAGCAAACGCTCATGCACATGTATGTGAATGTGCACACAGAAGAAGAAGGCAGTGTATGTGTATGTGTGTGTCTGCATACCTCCTCAGGTGCTCCACTGCCAGGAAAGAAGTTTCCGTCATCGTAGCGATGGAGGGAGATGTAGAGGACATTGGGGTCACTGTAGAAGGCCTGCTGGGTGCCGTTGCCATGGTGAATGTCCTGCAGTGACAGGTCACAGCGGCATCAGAGAGAAGGTCAGTGGGGTGATAGGATACAAACACTCTGAACACACTGGGTTTGGACAGCATTTTAGTGAGATTAGTTCTCTTCACCTAGATCATAGAAGCCTGTGTGGGAAATGACAGAGTGATGACGCAGTGAGCGCTCGGTTACACTGACTGGCTGTTTGTTCTCCTCTGTGTGCATATCTCTGTGTTGTGTAATAACAAACAAAGGGAGCAAATCTGGTCAAAACAAAACTGATGTTGCAAACTAGCTGCCAGCTCGGTTGTCAATCCTTTTAATGTCTTCAATCCAACTTCAATCCCTCCAGGATCAGCCACTACAAACTGAAGCTGTCTGGCCAAACACTGTTCAAACCCACACAACTTTATTTTTTTAACTCTAGTGTGGATCCAAAGATACCAAATGTGTCAGGCTGAACTTTGAGGGGAATGTGTTTAAAATGATGCTGTCAAATGATGTCAGACAGGGCCAAATAAGCTGGTACATGTGTATTGTGAGCCAATTGGCCTCTCACAGCATGGAGGAGGGAATAAACCAGCTTTAAATTACACTTATTGTAGTAGCGCACATCATCTTTCTAATCTGCAGAGTTTTAAAATACTAACTAGACACTCAAATTATGAGGAAGAACACTTGTTTCTGCTGTTATATGGAAAATGAATCAGCTGAATTTTAATGAAGTGGAGGATGTGAGACAAGTGAGAAAACAATCACCTGGTTTAAGGTGAGACAGTTCATTTGGACTGTGTGTTCATGTTTACTGCCGGTTTAGTTGTGTAACAATTTTGGCAAACTCCTGTATAACAGTTTGAAGTGAGATGCTTGGAAGCTGTCAGTCAAAATTAAGTTTGACACATTCTGCAGCGCAGTTATGACTTTAGATGGAAAATGCTGCGTTTATGAGTTTATTCTCTGAAGGAAGTCACAGTTTTCATGCTGTTGAGTCTGATTTGCTGTTTCCCCGCAAGTGATAAGCTGGTTTTATACAGCAGCGACACATACAGTACAGCAGGTACTTATGAGTGAAACACTGTCTGTACATTGTAGTCAAATATCTGCAGGTGTGACAGCAAAACAGCGAGAATTTCATTAAGCTGCATGTATTGAAGGTTTCTGGCTTCTGCTGCTTTTCATGCATTTGACCCCTTATGATAATAATCATATTAACTGTGTTTTTACCTAAGAATAAAAATCACATGAAAAAAAAGGAATGAATGTTGGATCATGATGCAACAGTTAAAGCCTTATACTGTTGTTGAAATATAAAAATATTGTTTTTTGTGAATAATGAACACATTAAAAAAATGTAAACAAGAATGTTTACTTCTTTCCCTGCTACAGTTGGAAATGCTGACAGACTGTGTGTGTCTGTGTGTGTGTGTGTGTGTGTGTGTGTGTGTGTGTGTGTGTGTGTGTGTGTGTGTGTTGGTGCTAACTCACCCAATCCACAATGAGGATCTTGCCAACTCCCAGTTTCTGCTGCAGCAGCTTGGCAGTGATGGCTACTGAATTGAAGAAGCAAAACCCCCTGTACACACACACACAAAAAAAATAGTATAAACTGTTAGTCTTCACCAAGATGTGAAACAGTATAATATGTTGCTGTGTAATAATAAAAACTGTTAATACTATCTTGTGGGTGTACTGACATGGCAGTGGATTCCTCAGCATGGTGACCTGGTGGACGCACTACTGCAAAGCCATTCTGTTACAGAGACGGAGAGACAGACACACAGAGTGAAGGATGGTTCAGTCGAACGTTTATTTTCAGTAAAATGTGTGTGTGTGTATTTCCATGTGTGCGTTACCTTCAGCTCCCCTGCCGCCACTCTGAAGGCCAGCTCGATAACTGAGCCGACCGCCATGCGGACCGCCGCTGACGAGTGCATCTCATTCCACACGGTGTCACTGTCCACCTGCAGGGGGCAGCACAGAGCTCAAACCAGGGCTCAAACACTGAGTATTTATACTGTGTAGAGAGATAGAGAGACAGTCTCACCCCTATTCCTCCACAGGGAAGAACAGCGTACATCTTCTGGCTGATTGGACCTGAAACAACCAATCAGAGTCCAGGTTACAGGTATTCTAGTGTGTGGTGACTAGGATGCATCACAGAGAAGCCAAAGAGACCATGTCACACATAAGATAACCTGATGCCATTAAATATGACAGATATTTAATATGAAGTGAAGGTAAGAGAGGTCAAACAGACAGACGTGGTCTCTAGGAGGGTGCCATAATATCTTGCTAATGATAATTTTGGTATTAATACAATTTTTTCACATGATATTAACAATGATGCCAGCAAGCATGGCTGGTAGTGATGCCAGACAGACAGACAGACAGACAGACAGACAGACAGACAGACGGGTACCCAGCAGCTTCTTGTGGTCCAGTTTGTGTCGATTCAGCGGACTGGTTCCATAGAGCAAAGTGTGGAACTCTGAATGGACAGACTGGATCTCATCCAGAGACGCTTTACGCCCACGAATCCTCTGCTCACACACAGACAGAGAGGGAGAGTGAGTAAGCTTTTTGCACATTTTAAATTTGCACGTAAGAAAATAATAATATAATGGATATTTGGCTATTGCTGGAAATAACAAACTATTGTACAAAAAAAAGCTCTTATACATGAGATGGAACATTGGTGTATATATGCAGAGACGATGAGTTTACAGTAAATGATGATGATTAAACAAGATCAGTATGCGCCAAACCAGCAGGACACATAACATGTGTGTTAACTGCCATGAAGGTTTGAAATTCACTCCCTTTTCTGGAAGGTGAATATTAGTAGTGTATTGCAGTGCATGCTGGGAAAGCCTACAGTGTGCACCAAGCAGGTAGCTCCCGGTCTGAAAAGTGAAGCCAAAGCAGAAGTGCCTTAAACTTGCATTCTTTCTAATGGCCAGCAGGGGGCGACTCTACTGGTTGCAAAAAGAAGTCAGACTGTATGGAAGTCTATGAGAAAATGACCCTACGTCTAACTTGATTTATTACCTCAGTAACACTTTCCTAATGAGTTTATGCTCTCAGTCTCCAGTTCCAAGTCTTCTTCAATACAGCATGATGTTCATTTTGTAAATTGGAGTATAAGCATAGCTGCTGCGATTTCACAGTTTGTTTTCAGTTTATGAAAGTTAACTCTAACATCATGGTCGCCTAAAATAGTCTTGTTCAGCGTTTGGTTGTGCTAAAAGACCCTCTAAAGGAGTCAGCTGTTCAGTTTTTCCAGTAAATACATTTAGTTTTAACAGCAAAGTTTAGCATTAATAAGCATTAGTATAAACATTATCACAGCAAACCATAGACTGTAATTGCGCTGTGCTAACCGGTGCTAACCAAGCTAGAAGCTTGTGTTGGGGTCAGCTCCACCCTCTCATCCAAATATGGTCACTTCTGACCCAAAAATCAAAGATGGCGAAGGTCAAATTGCTAAACTCATGGCTTCAAAACAGCAGTCCACCAACCAATGGGTGACGTCACGGTGACTACGTTCATTTTTTTTTTTTCTATGGTGTGCATCAACCATTACAATACAGCATTGTGGGTGTAGCTCTGCACTGAGTACAAACATCCTGTTTGCTAACTTTTCAATGTGTGTGTGTGTGTGTGTGTGTGTGTGTGTGTGTGTGTGTGTGTGTGTGGTCTAGTTATTCCTCATGTTGCGGGGGCTCACATCCCTTGTGGGGACAAAAAGCAAGTCCCCTTGATGTAAATCATTCATTTTAGGGTGAGGACTTGGTTTAAAGTTAAGGTTAGTTTAGGGTTATGATAAGGTTAGGGTAAGGGTTAGGGTTAGGCATGTGGTGGTTATGGTTAAGACACCAGGAAATGAATGTGAGTCAATGTAATGTCCTCTGAAGTGATGGAAACATGACTCTGTGTGTGTGTGCATATACCTCGCAGCGGCCCAGCAGGCCTGTCTCCTGCAGTCTGGACCAGATGCTCTGCACTCTCCCAGCATGCTCTGGGTGGATGTGAGCGTTGCCACACACACACTGATGCTTCAACATCAGACTGTCATATACAAGCCCTGGAGTGAGAGAGGCAGAAAGTGACAGAAAGGCAGAGAAAAGGACAAGTTTATCATATATTCTCAATTAAAAGCAAACGCTACGCTAACAGCAGGAGGTGTGGCCTCGCAAAAAAATAAATAAATAACACAGGACTGAAAAACTTTACATGTAATGGTTTGCATGGTAAATTATCATATGTTCCACAGCATCAATTACCCCAGTATAACAACAAATGTGTGTCAATGGTCCTCCATAATGGGATTGTGTTTTGTAGTAACACACAAGCACCACAAGATGTCAGAAGCTACAAGTGAAATATGTGTGAGACATGCAGGATATAGACTTCACCACATACATTTAGTAGCCATACTTCTGTAAGACGTACAGTATATATGGCCTTTGAAGGAGAGTTTTGCTTAGTTTAGGCGGAAATAGACAACTTTTTTGCTTTAACTTATCATTATGAAGTACATGTTGATTGCACAGTGTAATGGCTATAGAATACTGACACAATCGGCGTTTAGATTGGTTCCCTATGAGCCTCGCCTTCACCGTGCAATTCTGTCTGCAAGCGGGTTCCATCTCCTGGGAAAAAACGAAGGCTCAATTTACAGCACAAAAGAAGTGCGTCAACCACTGCTCACCCAAAGGAGGAAGAGGATAGTGCTTTTGTTTTATATCTGCGTATGTTACGTTTTTGATCCGGTTGTCTTTGCGACAGCGGCGTAAACAATAATACTGCTTGGAAATTACATTATATTACAAGTATACAGCACTCATAATTTACAAATGTTATATGTATTCTTTGACACTTTTGCCGTCTGTCTTAACACACACATATTGTTTGATTTTGATTGTCTGTGTAGCTTTACATACCGTACATGATAATAGGCTGAGTACAGTATAGTATGTTACTGTAATATAGTTACATGTTAACTATAAAATGATGTCATATGAGAATTTACATGCAAATAGACTTCTTGGATGGCTGAACGATTATTTTCTTTGACTGTTTAAACCATATGTGTTATATTACTGCGTGTTTTCCAGGCGTCAAACAGAGGCTAAGGTGGTGTTTTAACATCCTGGTCCAATCTACTTTAATGATGTTTGGCTCACGCTGGGCCGTCCTGGAGACCTGAGGGTTTACAGTGCTGACCACACAATTCCAACAGCCCTGGTTCAAGTTTGGCCAGGGTTGTTTGTTGCATGACACATAAGCTTTTTACTGTTGACTCTCTAATAGAGGCATAAAATTCCCCTGAAACTACTTAAAAACACAAAGTTTATGATGATAAATTAGAATAAATGATGTAGCTCATGTTCATAAAAGCCTGAACTCCTGCAGGGCTTTTAATGTGAAATAAATGAAGAAAATGTTGTGTTTGTACTGACAGCAAACAGTAGATAAATACATCAGAGCAGGGGTTTCATACTTGAACATGAACCTATATGCTTATAAAAAAAGGAAATAAAAGTAGGATAAACAGAACACTACTTGAACGTATTTCAGTGAAATCATCAGAACCGTCAGCCAACAGAGACTCAGCTCCCTGTTGCTAAGCAACTAGCATGGTGGTGTATAGTAGGCGGACTGACGCCACTGATGTAAAACTCTCGTCCAATCGCAAACCAGATGCAAACACGCGAAACTGACCGGTGGTGAAGAGGTGTTTGATGGGATTGACAGTGGCCGCAGGGGAGGACTGCGCTCTTCCCAGAGGTCTGTGGGGCAACGACGACTGGAACACACCCAGCTGCTGCAAGGCCTGATGGGAAGGAGAGAAGGGGGAAGAGAGACGGAAGGATGAACGAGAGACAAGAGAGGGAGAGAGAAAGTTATGATTCATAGAAAAAGGATGAATCAGAGATCGGTCCATTCACTGCGATGACGGAGGAGAGTGTGTGTGTGTGTTTATAAAACAGCAGCCTGTCTCTTTCTCTGTCAACACACACACACACACTGAAATTACTATAATTCTCAGTAATGTATGATTTCATAAAAATCAGTGTGTGAAAACATGCTATACAAATTAAGATTGACATCTTGACTTATTAATAGACTGAAATTGGCTGACTGATTGATGGAAAAGGCAATACTAGACTTTTTATGAGGATGTCATGAACCATTACAGTCTTAGAGTTTAGTTTTCTTTAAACTTTAAGCAGTGCACACACACACACACACACACATACACACACACATTCTGTAGTGTCTATATATAGGGAGTGTTGCTGTGCTCCCTGCTGCGAACTGGGTGACTCATCATGTGTGGGTGGGCACTAAAACACACACACACACTTGACATATACAGGCATACGGGAACACACACACACACACTCACACGCAGCGGTGAGTCCAGTGGTTGAGTCATCAGCTGGTGATGTCACTGTAACGTCAACATACACTCACCGGCCACTTCATCAGGTACACCTGTGCAATCTAATGCCATCCAAAACAAAAGCTCTGCTGTCAGTTCTACTTTTATGAAGCTTCAATACATTTTCAGTTTTTGTTGACGTTGTCAGAAAGGTGATAATTCTGCTTTATGTTTATTACTGAGGTCATAGTGGGTTGAATGGTGTTCCTAATATTTTGTCCACTCCATTAACATACATAAGGGGAGCAAAATATTAGAAACACTTTTCAATATGATGCATTCCAGTGCACCACCACCACCCACTACAACCTCAATATAAACAAAGCAACATCATCACCTTTCTGTCAATATCAACAAAAACTGAAAATGTATTGAAGCTTCATAAAAGTAGAATTAATAGCAGAGCTGTTGTATTGGATTGCATTAGATTGCACAGGTATCCTAATAAAGTATCTGGTGAGTGTATATATACTATATATGTTGTGTATATATATGTATACACGTAAATGAGAAAATGTCACAAAATATGCTGTATTGTACAGTTTTATATTCACATCCCAGCCTTTTCTGTTTCTGTAAAATGTCAAAGCTTTCTTCTGATGACTCATCCTGTACTTGTGTGCTTCTAAAAAAAAAAAATCTATCCAGTTAAACGTGATCAGACATTTTGGACCGATCCATTCAACCCTCCCCTCCAATAAAAGCTGCTTCATCCTTGAGCACAAACACCACCCACGATGAACACGGGTCAGAGGTGTGTGTTTGGGTGTGATGAAGCAGGAAGAAAAAAGATCATTGAAAAAAAAAAAAGCAGTGAAGTGCGTCAGTTAGGGTTGGAGGACAACATGTGACTGCACCTGCTGATGTTTAACGCTCCTGACACACCGAGACAACCTCAACCTAAATACATTTCCAATAGCATGAAATGATGTTACGCTGTAACACTATTTATAACAGCACTGATTGATTGTGTGGCCACTTGGGGGAGTTGTACCAAAATATAAACACAACACTGACACATTGACCTTATAAAGTAGTTAGGGTGAACGTGTTAGCAAACGCTTGTCTGGTCGCACATCCAGCAGACACAAAGCCACATTAGCATTCGTTTTAAGTCGTACTTCTGATCACCTGACTAATATAAGTCCAATATTCACTCTCTTTCTAGCTCTGGTTGGGTCTTCACAACTCCTGAAGGAAATATCTGTCTCTTTTGCTGCTAACTCTCTCACTAACTTTTGTCTGTCTACTGTTTGGAGCTCAGCAGATAGGGTAAAATAGGTTTGTAAGAGCATTGTCACTAAAAACAGCCTCCTACTAGTGCTGTAAACAAGGAAAACAATTAACTTGCAGGCTGTAAAACCAAAACAATGAGCTGAAAGAGGCTAAAACGCTCCATAGCGCTGAGGGGAACTGCAGAGTTGGGTGTTAATTCTCTGTGAATTTGTCACTATGAATGACCTCTTTGACAAAACACGTCGTTTCATCCACTGATAACATAAAAACAGTGATGAGTGCAGCTTTAAATTCCAACTTAAATTAAGTTTAATGTTTTTTTTTCTGCTAGAACACTCATATCTGCTCTGTAAATCACACGTCCTGTGCTCTCTGTTGAGAAAAAACATCTGTCTTCAGTTTGTCAGTGTAGTGGAAGGAATTCTTTTCACACAGCCAATTAAATCATTTCATTTTACACCGTATTTGCATAAAGCGGTGACCTCGCCGGTCTATGATTGGCCGACGGTGACGCTGACTACCAGCCAGACAGCAGTCTGAGACACAACACAACAAGAGCCGCAGACTTTGAACAACAATTTCATACGCTTTCCAGATAATGTCTCTTTCACAACTGCCAGCGTGAAATCGCCTGATTAAAATATCAGAGTGACACCAGAGTAAATAGGAACGGGTTTATGTGGAGTGAATCACACAGTTCTCCATTGGCGAGAGAGCGTTACTCGATCTTTAATAAGGTTTATATGCTGTATATCTAAAAGAATAATATGTTAACACCATTAAAAGTAAAAAGCTTTTAAGCTCAAGTTTGAAGAAAATATTTTGTCAAAACTAAAATTGAAGACACAGATGCACATTAAACTAAAGTTTGGCCCTGAATCATATGTTTCATGTCACTTATACTTACTAGAGACTGATTATAAGCCAAAAGAAACAGTCAGTGTTCACCTAACGAGATAAGCCCTCGTCAGACATAACAGAGAAATCTCAGATCACGGATGGAGTCCACGCATAGTCCGACACCGCTGTTCAAACTGCATACACACTTCAAACTGGTCAGAGTACAACATTATTAAGACAATATGACAGCATATTATTCAAGCACACTAAGTCTAGGAAAATATGCTTTTGTTAAATTTTGGTAAATTAAATTAAACGCATGTACTTTTCACTGAGGGAAAATAATAGGAATGTTATGTAATGAGCTCACCAAATCACAAAGTGTTGTTTCTCAGAATGAGCAGCACCATAAGAGAAAAACCTAAAAGGAATTCTTATGAGTGATACACTGCAGCTCACGACGTCTACGCGTGAAAGTAATCGTGGGAGGGTGAAAAACACCTGAAGTCAAGTAACAGGCTGACCATTAGCTGCAATGAGTCAGATAACTAACGCACAGCAACATCTGTAGCAGACTGAACACAGTGAGATAAAAACAGCAGGAGGTATGTTGATGATGCGTTTGTGTGATTCATTCCTGTGTGTGATGATGCTGTGCAACCAAAATGGTCCCGGTTTGACACTGACCTGGACCCTTCCTTTCTGACGTACCCCCATATCACTATCACATGAGCTCAAAAACCCTTCAATGAATGAATTGAAATGTGTTTATTTCAATTCATTTAAAGTGGATTAGTTAAGTAACACTACAAAAGAGTGGCTATTGTTACAATATGTTTTTCAGTTTAGTTTTTCTCCTGATCACAATTATATGAATATGTTTCCTCCACAATCAGTAGCAGATTCAGCCTCTGTGTTCAGACACAAACCTGCGTGTAGTTCCCCCTCTCGTCTTCATCCTCCCTCAGCTGGATGACATCGTCATCCTCTTCCTCTTCGTCCAGCTCGCTCTCGGTACTCTCCCCTTTCACTTGCATGGCCCCGCGCTCCTCCTCACCCTTCACGTGCACACCAACTCGCTCAGAGGGGGGTGTACTGTCGTCAGACCCCTCTTTCTGAAGCCTGATTGGTGAAAAATACAGAGCTGACTTAAAAACAACATTCAGATGTTTACATTTACATATATAGATAAAGATTAATTAGTCATTGATTCTGATTGGTTTGTAGAAATGCCACACCTGTGAATACCCTCCCCTTCGTCATCCTCCTGCATGTCATTGGTCTCTGTTAGCTCCTCCTCTGTCTCCTCTGGGTGAGTGGGCGGCGGCCTGGGAAGGTCTGCCCCCTTTGATAGCATCTACACACACAAGGTAATGTTAGTGCATGACAATGTGCACTTGTAAACGTGTGTATGTGCATGTGTGTGTGTGAGAATATTTGTACCTTGTAGTGTTTCTCCAGGAAGTGCTGGTGTTGCTGCTGAACCACCAGCTGCTGCAGGGCCTGTGGGGACTGGGGCAAAGGTGCACTCTGGGTTCGAGCCAGTGGTCGATGGCGAGGCAGCTTGTTGACGGCCCGCATGCCACTGGACACGCCTCTCTCTGCCGTAACCAGCGGCGACTGGCTGTACATGGGGACTGCGTGGGTAGAGGGTCATAGCATAAAGACAATGAGTTGGACACTATGGGTGGACACTACTGTGGATGTTTACTTTAGCGCATGTGTGTGTGTGTGTGTGTGTGTGTGTACGTGTACCAGCTAGCATAGCAGTCTGTTGTCTGGCCTGCTCCAGCAGTAGTACGTGTTGCAATAACGAGGAATGGGAAGAGTGAGAGCTGGGAGGCGGAGTCTCCACATCATGCCCCACCCCTGCAAAGAAAAGCAAAGAATAAAGAGAGTCATTATTAGTTCCAAATAATACAATATATTTTAAAACTAATTACAAGAAATTAGTATTTTGTTTTCCCTTCATACATAAATGACACTGTGTCACATGTAAATTTATGTATTTATATGTAATACTCTATATATAGTTATGAACTGTTGTAAAGCTTACCTGCAGGTAATGACGATGTGGAGAGAAACTTCCCTGTTAGAGCCCCGCCCCCTCGCAGTGATTGGATGGCTTGCCGCTCAGCCTCTTGCTGGTTAGACAGCTTCTGGGGAGGCTGTAGGGGGGGCATTACCATATTTACCACACAGATAAGTATAGGTCACCACCACAAAATCACTAATGTGGCAAATTTTGTATGGTGTAATGGTAACTGCCAGTCATGTGACATCTTTGGTCCTAGCCTGTAAAACTAAAAAGAAACTTTCCTGAGAGTTTCTTTCCAAAACAAAAACAGTCTTATTGTTTTCTATGGGAGCTAGTGTCAGATATGTACAGTATGTTTGGGCCTAGTGTGTGTTGAGTTGACCCACCGTGATGTGTGTGTTGGCAGGGAGGCCCAGGGAGATATTCGGCAGGGATGGCGAGGTGTAGAGACTCAGTGGACTCAATGTCCCATCAGCACCCAGTGTCTGATGGAGAGATCGCAGCTACAGACAGACAGACTGGTTAGCTTAGGTGTCTTGCTCTGTGGAATTTTAGCAGTAGTTGGGAGGGTGGTTGGATGGTTATACACTGTAGATTGATCCAGGTTGCTATGGTAACTTGTTTTTATCATCTACTGTTAGCACTGACTAACAATATCTCTCTCACATCGAGTCAATTCACTCTCTGGATCCTCTTTGTAGTATTGCCTTCTTGGGGCTTAGCTGTTTATGTGCAATAACTATCGAATATTCCGATCAAACACATCTGCCAATTAACAAAATTGTCCAGCTGTTTGGTCCCACTTCATGTGTACACCCCACTTCACTTCTTGTGAGCCAGCATTTACAAGTTTCATTATCTATGTTAATATGGACAGAACATTTCCCAGAAACAATGATTCTGTGCAGCAACAAAAACAGGACACCTCGACAAGAAAACTTCCACAACACTCCAGAAACTGTAGATTTTATTGCTAAGATGAACAGGAATGAGAGGAGCATGTGTAACAAATGGATGCAGCAATAGCATGAAAAGAAATTAAATTAGTAGAAGGATTACTTTTCTTAAGTGACCGCTCAAATTCAATATGATTACTACTGACTACTGAGTCTTGTTAGCTTCGAGGCCCACTACTTGCTCACTGGGCATAATTCCATGTAGCCTTCTTAAGTATTTGAGTATTTGATACAGTATTTTATCCATAATTAACATCTCAATAGTCAATGGTTAGGTCTCATCCTCCTTAAAGCATCATTTAACCTTTAATCAAAAACTGTACCTGATAACTTCTGGCCAGTCATGAAATTGTCATTTTTATCTAACAGCCTGCATGGAGTTTCCTTCCCACAATTTGTCCCTTTTTTTAGATCGCAACAACATTTTGAACAATGGTTTCAGGATGCACCACAGAACTGAGTCAGCTATGCAAAGCTTTCTTGTCTCAAACATGTAGTGTGCATTGAGGCATTAGATTGGTTTGTTTCATATCTACAACGTAGATCAGTTTCTATTGATCATTTTTCATCTTGTTCTGCTCCTATCTCTTGTGGTGTACCCCAAGGTTCTATTCCAGGCCCAATTGTAATTGGATGTAAAATGCTGGATGGCTAGAAGTTTTTTGCCATTTCCCTCTAGTGGTTTAGCCAGTTTTCTTGGGCCTCTATCTTCAAATATCCATACACATGCACACAAGAAATCTGGGTGTCATTTTTGATTCTGCTTTAAAATTTGACGAACTTTGTCATTAGTAGTAGTTTTTCCCACATGTGGTCTATAGTGAAAGTAAAGCCTTTTCTCTCTGTCAGCTATCCCTGCCATGTATTTCAAAATGCATCAACAAGGTTCCTTTACTGATACTAAGAGGAGAGACCAGGTCTGCACAGTGCTGGCCTCCCTTCACTGGTTACCTGTGAAATACAGAATTCTTTTTTTTTAAGATTATTTTATTTGTTTTTAAAGCAATACATTGACTGGCACCAGCTTATTTCTTAAGATCCACCTTTTTAAAATTACCTTTGAGTCCCCTTAATTACTTATAGAACTATACAAGTGCTTTAATTTTGTCTGTTACAGTTATTTGATTACTTATTTTCATTTTAATTATTCAATTGTATTTTAAATTTATCTGTAAAGCCCTTTTAAATGTGCTCTACAAATAACCTGACTTGACTTTCCTTGAAGCACAGTGAACTGTAGGTGGCAAACTCGAGCTGCGTGTCCAGTATGAAGACATGGATGGATGACTGTGAAAACGAGACCAGCCCATATACTACATGAGTTGGTGAGAATAAATTATTTTAAATTAAAGCCTCTGTGTGGTTATGTGTGTGTGTGTGTGTGTGTGTGTGTGTGTGTGTGTGTGTGTGTGTGTGTGTACCTCTGTCTGTATGTTGGGGACTGATCCCGTGTTGCCATTGGCGATAGCTGTATTGGAGCTGTTGGGACTGCTGGGACCTGAACCTGGAGCGCTATTACAGAGAGAGGAGACTGGTCGAGAGACACAGACACACAGAAAGAGAGAGAGAGAGAGGAATTCATTCAAGTTAATTCATAAAATGTAATATCACAGAATGTATTAACAGTTTACATACTAAACACACTGCTACAAAGTTATCTGTTTATTTTCAACTTTGTATTTCTTTCAGTATGAAAAACACTGTCATTAAGTATCTGTGTGTTCACCTGATATCTCTATGGCTCTCTTCTTAAAAGTGCTGATGACGGTGCCATCCTTCCTTCGCAGGAGTGGAGAGCTCCGCCTCTCTGCCACCTTCTGCTTCAACCGTGAACGCACTTTCAGGTTAGGTTCTGAGACTGGAGAAAAGTCCCAGAGAGACAGAAAGGAAGGAGAGAATAAGAGAAAGGGAAATTTAAAAAGCGTAACCCTACTGTCTTATATTGCAGTCTGTTTGGAATATAGGAGAAAGAAGAATACATTTTATGTCAATGTGGCTGCTTTTGTGTTTAGTTGAGTTTGCCTTTTTGTGTGTTTAATCTGTTGTTATTTTTATCTCTCACTGCCATGTCATTTGCATTTTCATCTCTTTTGTAACATGTTTCATTGCAAAGCAATCTGTTAAGTGCACATTTTGTTTGGTGGAGTATTTTGTTGAGGTACTTAAAGGTGCCTGGTGATTTGCCAACAGGAAACTATCAGAACAGATACAGGAACACAGGGTGCCTGGTAATCCTACATTAAATTTTGGCTGGTTAGGTTGCTTGCTGGATGAGCAGCTAGGTGTATTTTAAGGCAGCTTCTGTCAAGGTGAAGAGCAAAGACTCATGCCCAGTTTACAAGTTGGACATGGGCATTAAAGGATTTTGCATAAGTGGTTTAAATATCAATGTTGTAAACCAACATCTCAGGACACATTGGAGGATATTTACTAAGTTTGCCACAAATTACCATCAGAGGGAAAATTTTTAGAGGGAATTTTGTACTAAAAACACAGTAACTTTAGAAGTAACTCAAACCGCTGAAGCCTCATATTAACTTCAGATAAACTTTGGGATACAGCCACACAAATGAGGACTTTGGATTTTGTTTCCTATCACAAAGTACATTGAGAGGGGATCTTCAAATGACCAGTATGACCCGGAGGATGATTACAGCAAGAAGAACCTGTTTCAGTGTTCAAATGGGCACCTGATTATTGTTTTAAGACCTATCTTTTAAGAGGAGTCAGCTGGAAACATCTAAAAGTCAGCTGAAGTCAGCATTTTAAACCAACTAGCAGCTAGAAAGATAAATCAACTGTTGCTGGCTAGAATTGAGAAGCTGCCTTTTATTACCTCTGTCTGAAATCAAGTACCCATCCTTTCAAAAATGACTATGAATTTCATTAGTAAATATGCCACCGCTACATACCAGTGGACAGAACCAGTAGCCCCTTTTACACAGCGTGTTCAAGGCGGGAATGTTCTGCCTCATCATTCTGTATAAAAGGTACGAATACGGAATAGGGAGTCATTGTTGTTCCGCCAATAAGCCAGCAGTGGAGATAGTCACATTGCCACGTTTAGATGGAAGTCTGTGTGTAAAAGGGACAGCCGGCATGCCAGGACAGGGGTGTGACATTTTGATGATGCGTTATGTGTGCGACCCGACACTGGGGGGATTTAAAGATCTCTGAAGAAACAATTAGCGGCTAACTAACAGCAACCAAGATGCTAACGCTAGCGGCTGATGATGCTGTTGTGTTACACGTCACACCCATGGGTCACGCCTCTGAATCCAGAACGCAGGCATGCTATCTAAGATCACACACGGAGGCAGCATTATACCGGTTTTGTTTGGTTCAGTGTAAAAAAAAGCAAAGCCGCCATAATGATGGGTCTTCTTTACGGCAATATTGCAGGATCTCTGTGTAAAAGGGGCTGGTGAGTGTCTGTTATCTCTAAGTTTGAGCTACCTCTTCCCTGGTGAGTCAGACTGAGTCACCAAAGCAGGCACACACACACACACACACACACACACACATATATATATTTATATATGTAAAAACACACCAAACTCCACCTCCGCATAGTCCTTCATCAAACCTCTTTTACATGACAAGTGACAAATCTCACACACACACTTCCTCCCTCTGTCTCTATGTGTCTGTCCTACCTGTCTTGCGGAGCGGGAAGTCGTCTTTGCCCTCGTAGTTCCCCAGCAGCGGGGGCAGTTTGTAGGAGGGAGGTGTTCCTGGGGTGTTACTCTGCGGAGGAGAGCTCTGCTCCAGGGAGGTGTGCTGGGCTCCCCTGCAGACACACACACACACACACACACACACACACACACACACACACACACACAAGGACAAAGCAAGTTAGCTGGCTGATGAAACAGTTTCACAATATTAAGTGATAAACTCTTGCAGCAAAGTCATTTTCTGGCAACCTGCTGCTTCGTGTATTTCTGGTTTCATTTAGTCATTTCCCACATTTCCTAGAATGCCTTTCCTGTTATTCCCTGTTATTGTAAGTGTGGAAATATTTTCTCTGTCCCTCTTCTTCGATTGTTTCCCCCTCTATTATTGCTGAATGTTGACACAGAATGGATTTAGGAAATAGCTTCTCAAGGACTGACACTGAAACCTGACATTTTCTTTTGATGTCTTAGATCAGTGAAACATTTCCAGCTATGTTTGGCACTGCTGAAATTAACTGGACATGACATCATGTCATCTATAGCCCTTTTCAGACAAGGAATCTGTTACAGTGATGGCTTTTTGTCATTCAGACATAGGTGTCTGATATGTAAATGTGTGTTATGGCTTAATTCGAACATGACAGGACTGTTACGGAACAGCTACGATGAAAACCTTTTTTGCTCTGCGCTGTGAGGGAGACTGATTCGACATGAGAGGAATCTCCTAAACAACTTAACACGTTCACAGTGTTTCCTCCACCCCACCCATAAATAGAGAAATCAGCTGCCGGATTGAATGGATTTTTTTCATTTGGGAAGGGGGCATGTTCAAGCTAAAACGGGGTGTTTTATTTTACACCTCTTTAAGGAGGTGTAAGACGACGGCACTCAATTCATACATGTCACATTAAAAGTGTTATGGAAGTGTGGAAGGTCCACTCTAGTAAGATCGCTGTCCTCACTTTCAAACAGAAGTGACAGTAATGCTTTAGATTATAGCCTGCATACATCCAGCCTAATTATTCCAGTCGTTTTTTCTGTAAAATGGGAATAATTCGGCTGTATGATGAGGGCTGTAATCTAAAGTGTTTTCAAAGTGACTCAGGAGCTTATTCAGACATGAGACCAACATTTAACACTGCCATCACATGTATGTAGCGTGTTTGAAAGTTTAAATCTCACAGTTTAAATTTGGATAACTGTTCAAGCCTCATTAACTGGACAGATTGTGCCTAAATACTTACTGTCCTGACAGTAAACTGTCACACCAGGCAATGAGGAGAGATCACACTCTCTGTGATCTGTGACTGATAAAACATGTTCCCATTCATACAGCGCAGTTTACTGTAACTGTAATTCTATAAATAGCCGTTAGCACAGAAGATGCAGCTTAGCATTAAAAAAGAAACCTACACCATCATAAGAATAATGCAGAGTAAATAAGTTTGACACTGACTTCTATATAATTTTACAATGATGTGACTGATCTGTCTGAGGACATGTTGTGTTCTCTGCAATCCTCACCAGCACTTTGGGGAGAAGGAATGGTTTAGTCCGCAGGTACCGGGCTCTTTCTTACTGAGAAGGAACTCCTGCAGCTTCAGCTTCACCTCTGTACTGGCAATGGCACCTTCCAAATCACAAAGAAGCACACAAACGCAGTAAGAAAGCGAGTGAAGGCAGCTTTTCCGGACACTCCGCCGTCTTGTGCAGA
This sequence comes from Thunnus thynnus, assembly GCF_963924715.1. NCBI lineage: Eukaryota > Metazoa > Chordata > Actinopteri > Scombriformes > Scombridae > Thunnus > Thunnus thynnus. The sequence continues at coordinate 25,683,324 of NC_089533.1, forward strand.
GCGTGGTAGTAACAGCAGAAGTACGAGTGTAACCTACTCTCTTTGCCTTTCTCCTTGTTCCTTAGCAGTAGCAGCTGTTGCTCCAGTCGCTGTTTCTCCTGCTCTTCATGTCTTTGTTGCTCCAGTTTCCTCTTCTGTTCGAGCTCCTGCTGCCGCTTTGCTGCCAACAGCTCCTGTTGTTGCTTAAACACACACACATACACATTTTAATGAATGACAAATAAACCAACTGACTAGCTGAATCATTATCAGGCTCTTAGCCAACAATTTATACAGTAGATAACAGCCGGTATGGATCTGTTGTGAATACCTGACTTAATACCTTCAGGTGCTCCTGCAGCTGGACTTCATGTTGTCTTGTTAGTACTTCGTGTTTTTTCTGGAACTCTGCGAACAAAAGTTGTTTCTGGAGTTCCTGCTGCTGTTTCAGTAGCACAAGTTCCTGCTGGAGCTGCTGCTCTCTCAGGGCTGTGTCCACCCCAGCTGCACCCCCTGACAGAGACCCCACCCTAGGCTCTGTCCGCAGGTCCACTGGGCCTCCTCCTCCTCCTCCTGGGCCTTCTCCTGGACCCCCACCTGGGAAAGCAGCGATGGACTTCACTCATCCTGACTCGATTGCTGATTTTGTTGTTCTGTTTGTGTTTTTCCATATCTATCTGTCTGTGTGCTGTCTGTTTTTTATACTTGTTTCAACTTTCATAACTCTGCTTTGTAGTTTTGACTGCAAGCTCTGGACTTTATTTTTCTCTGCATCACGTTATCATGTTCTAATCCTACCTTTCTTTTCTACCAGCAAATGTGGCTTGAGAAAAGCACTCCAAACAATGGTTGGTTACCCACTTAACCGGCCTCTGAGGTAAACTGACACAGTGGCTGTCTACAATATGGAAACTAACCTTGCTGGAACCATTGTGAAACCATGTCTAGAGATCAACCAAACCATTCAAAGACCACAGGAACTTGCTCAATTGACCCCTACACCCAAAAAAAAAACAAACAATACAAAAAAAACTTCATAAAGGACAATTAATGGATAGGTTCAAAATTGCTAAACTGGCTGTTAAAAGATCCCCCTGTGGTGTGTGGACAAACTGTGGATTTTGGCCCCCATCACTTATACTGAAAGCACATTTGAAGGGGATCTTTTAATAGTCCGTATGAACAGGAAAACAGCAAGGGAAACTTCTTTCAGTGTTCATATGGACACCTGACTGTTGTTTTAAGACAGACTTGAACAATTGTGAACCTATCCTTTAATGTCAGAGAGGTGTGGGGGGGTAGAGGCTTTCGGACGTTGCTTAATGATCCTACAAGCACTTTGCTTGAAGCATACTGACACCTTAGCACTCTCAAAGACCCCTGGGACCCCTTCAGTTGCCCAAGAGCCATTTACTCAAAACAACTTACAGCACCACGAGATACCAAAAACCTAATTAAGAACCTCTTTCTAAAGCTGTATACTCGTGTATAAAAGGAGTTACGGCATAGCTACAGCACTTACGCATTTAGCCGCCTTCTAAAAAAATCAAACCACCGATCAGGTATATCACGGCTACAAGGGCTGCTTGTGTTTTCTCCAACTAGTTTCTGATGCCGGTGGAGATTGTTGAGAGTGATGAAGACCATGTTTAAAAAGTTGAAAACGGACTCAGTAGTCTTCTCGTTTTTAGTAACATATCTAGCGAAGCCATCTTCACTGCAAACCCTCTGTTCACCTAAACAATTGCAACTGCACTGAGTAGTCTCCCATTTGCAATATTTTTTTTTTCCAAGCACCTGATAATTTTATCCTAACCATCTCACTCCTCATCTCACTCCCCTAAACCTAATCAACCTAACCAATGAAGGCAACAAGCACTAGCCAATCAGAGGCAGAGTGAGGCAGAGTAGGGTGGGTCATTCTGTCGCCATCCTAGGAACCACCCACCCCGCTCGCTCTCACCCATTTCCAACAATGGAGGCCATCCTGCTAAATCTTACAGTCGTATGTAAGTTGGGAGTATGTATGAGTAGTTTTAGTGGGTTTGGACTTAGAGATACTTGCAAAGCATGTTAGGTAATTTTCTTGCCAGCAAATTTGTAAATCATTGTGCAATGTAAATATTTAAAACTAAGATAGCAGTCAGTAGGAGTGAAAAAGTAGGAGTGTTTTTCAGTTAAGAGTTAGGTTAGAGCTTTGTCTTTTTATTTCAACTTTATTTCTTTGTCAGGGAAGTTTAGGATTGGGATTAATGGATTTTTGTTTGTTGTTTTAGGCATAGCTCAACTCTGAAGCTTTTGAAAATAAACTGCTACATTGAGAACTTTGATTGCTGAGAGTTCTTGGGATCGGCAAGAGCCGGGGCTCTAAGCATGTTGTGTCCAGGTTATGTCCCTTATACCAGGGACATAACTATATGACACATCGCTCTAGTACTGCCAGGGTGCTATCAGTGAGTGAAATCTGACGCTGAACTATAGATCAAAACCAACGCTGTAGGTATCTACAGCGGGGCTCCAGTTAACCCTTTGCAATCATGAATTCTAAATAAGATCAACTATTAGCTCCTTCTGTAGCTCCTGTATCTACTGCAATGAGGTACACTGAAGGATTTATTATTTAATCCAGAGATGTTTGATTGGTTTCATGCATTCTGTGAAGTAGCTCTTGAACCCATCCAAACACCCTTAGAATCCCCTAAAACCTCTTAAACTGTCCGCTGATCCACTTTGAGGAAGCCTTTGACCCACTAAATCCAACCCCTCCCGGAGACATGGAACCCCCCTCAAGGACTCTTAGAGGACTCCCTACTCACCACCTTCTCCACCTCCTCCTCTCTGCTCACTTGCTGTTCCTACTGGGCTCTGCATGCCTGATGGGAGGCTGCTCTTCACCTCCACTACTGCAGGAGAGAGAGAGAGAGAGAGAGAGAAAGAGTGATTGATTAGTCTGGATAATGTTGTGAGGGACATAGCAGACTATTACGTCATTTACTGCAAACACACACACACACACGGAGAGGCAGTTCCCATTTCATTCAGATGAGCTGTGATAGTGTTGTAAGAAGTGAGGAACACAGCGTCCTGCTGCCTAAAAATAGCCACAAGCCTAGCATTAGCCTAGCATTGGATAGCACTGACTTAGAATTACCCCAGTGTTACCTTGGCATTAGCATAGCCAATATTCTGCATGGCTAGGCTAAAGGACACTGCAGAAAATGTTAACATGTGCCATACATACTAATAGAGACAAATTATTAGAGAAGCCTGCTGTTATTTATAGCAATATGGCGGAAATGAAGAAAAAACAAAAGAAAGAACAATGATAAGAAAGAAAAGATGATTACAGGAACAGCTAAGGCACTCTTGCATTACATAAAATTGTGTAATAAGAAATGTGACCGATGTGGGACAAATTTACCACCTTGTATTGATCTGGATTTGGCACCAGAGTGGCGTTAGCTGACATTTCACCTTGTGAAATAAAAGATATGGTAACTGTCAACAGAATAAGAGCTTTAACCTGTCAAGTGTAGTGAGGTCAGGTGGGTATATTTGCCTGATGGTGACCTACTTGGTTGGAAAATAGCAAAAAAAAAACCCACCATGTTTTGGGAAGGATTGGCAGTTATTATCAGTGTTGGGCAATAACAGGTCACAGTAATGGGATTATTTTCTCAGTAATGAGTAGTGTGAAGGATTACAATTTGAAATTCAGTCATTACATTGCAGTTACTAATCCCAGTAACACTACTTTACTTCAACAGTTTTGGGGTCGACTTGTTTGCCATCTTACTGGCAGTTTCATTTAGGATTGATATCAGCTTGGTCTCTGTGAGTTCGGTGGACAGACTGGTCCGCTACTGGTTGGTAGCTGGAGCTGTGGGGACACTGTGAGGAATGGTGTTTATCCCTCCAGAAGAGTTCCAGAGACTTGTAGAATCAATGCCAAGGCTGAGGAACACCACTCTTCAAAAACATATTCCCTCATTTGGTGTTTTGGTGATGGTGGTGGAGAGCGCTGTCTAACACGTCCAAAATCTCCCAGAGGTGTTCAACTGGGATGAGATCTGGTGTCTGTTAAGGCCGTAGCATATGATACACATCATTTTCATACTCATCAAACCATTTAGTGACCCCTCGTGCCCTCTGAATTGGGGCATTGTCATCCTGGAAGAAACCACTCCCATCAGGATAGAAATGTTTCATCATAGGATAAAGGTGATGACTCAGAACAACTTTGTATTGATTTGCAGTGACCCTTCCCTCTAAGCGGACAAGTGGACCCAAACCATAACCGCAAAATGCCCCCAAAAGCATAACAGAGCCACCAGATCCAGGAATACATCAGGAAGATGGCCCCCAAAGATCAACTGCTAAGTGAATACCTCAAGGAGCAGAAACCTGATGATGCAGAGGAGAAGGAGGTACCATCATGGAGGGACAAGCCCCTACACGGCATGTACCACCGACAGATAGAAGAAGTGGCTGATATCAAGAAATCCTACCAGTGGCTGGAAAAGGCTGGATCATGACAGCACAAGAACAGGCACTTAGTACAAGATCAATAGAGGCAGGGATCTACCACACCAGACAGGACCCCAGGTACAGGCTGTGCAAAGATGCTCCTGAGACAGTTCAGCATATAATAGCAGGGTGTAAGATGCAGGCAGGAACAACGTACATGGAACAACATAACCAAGTGGCTGGCATAGTGTACAGGAACATCTGCACTGAGTATGGGCTGGAAGTCCCAAAGTCACAATGGAAGACACCTCCTAAGGTGGTTGAGAATGACCAAGCCAAGATCCTGTGAGACTTCCAGATCCAGACTGACAAGCTGGTGATGGCTAACCAACCGGACATCGTGTTGATTGACAAACAACAGAAGAAGGCAGTGGTGATAGACACAGCAATCCCAAGCGACAGCTACATCAAGAAGAAGGAACACGAGAAGCTCGGAAAATACCAAGGGCTGAAAGAGGAGCTGGAAAAGATGTGGGGAGTAAAGGCAACAGTGGTACCAGTGGTAATTGGAGCACTGGGGGCTGTAACCCACAAACTGGGAGAGTGGCTCCAGCAGATTCCAGGTACAACAAAACTCCCAGGCCTCTGGTAGAAGACCCCAGCTTGAGGAAGACACACTACCATCCCCCATGGGAGGGGGGTGAGAAGGGGATTATATATATATATATACACAATATATATGTGTATGTATGTTTTCTCTTTTTTATACATTTTTGTCTTTTGTTTTGTTTTTTATGCTTTTTTTGTTCCCCCTATTTCGTTTTACTTTGTATGTCTTGACTGTATGTGTAAAAATATACATTTTAAAACCGATAAATATATTCAAGCAAAAAAAAATGCAGTAATTTAGGTTTTTTCAGTATTCATGTACAAGCTACGATGCTAAGACTCAACAGCTTCAAATCGGAAGCTCCCAATCAGCTTAGCAGCTCCAATCAGCTTACACTGATCACTGGATTTGTGTGTGAGAGTGAGTAAGTGAGTTTGTATGACGTCATTTGGACTATTTTCTTAGGTTGGCTCTTAGTAGGGCAGAGAGCAGGTCAAGAGACAGCACGTTAACATACTGCCTGATAGACAGACAGGGGGCGCAGAGAGAGAGAGAGAGAGAGAGAGAGAGAGAGAGAGAGAGGAGGGAGGGAGGTCTCAGCGTCTCTTCACCATCAGAGCTTATCGATGTGCGCCTGAACGGGGCAGTGACCCTGACCTGCCACATGCCTGGCTATGGTCTCCTGGCCTCAGCTGACCCCTGCTATTGGATCAGACTACTTCCTAGAAGATGCCACACTGCAACGTGTTGGTGCGTCAGGATATTTCCTTTCTGCTGGCCAGGGAGGAAATTCAATTAGGACCTACCTACGGTGTAGTCTGACCTTCGACCTTTCTAGATATGAAGCTGTGGGAGGGAGGCGGTGCGCCTTGCTGCAAGGCTCCTGCTTTGTTTTGCTTGATCCCAGCTGGGATTGGTATATTCAACCTGCTGCTGCCAAGCTACTAAAGCTTCTGATTGGTCCCCTCCCACTCTTTCGCACACCCTTTCAACCAATCGGCTTTTGTGTCCCACGTGGGTTGTAAGCTAATCAAACATCAACACACAAAGTATGGCCAAGCTTATTAGCCCTGTCCTGGAGGACTGTGACTAGCTAGAGGAAAGATTTCATCATTTCAAATCTTTCCTGTCTTTAGACCCGACCTGACCTTTGACCTCAGACTTTGACACAGATAAAGAGAAATGTACTGTATATATAGTGAGAATTAGGGTTGCATTACTCACTCAAATCCATTGTTGTAGCTTGGTGCAAGCTCAGATTTTATTCCTGACAAAATCTTGTGGAATGAATATACCCCCTTCCCCTACACACATACACACACACATACACACACACACACACACACACACACACAAAGAACCAGTCCAGTTTCGGGTTTGTGACGGTTTAGTTAGCTCAGTCACAGTGGCTACTGCATGAAAAAGTAGGTTAAAAAAAAAGTCCAAAAACTGCGAGCTGATGGATAAACAAGGCCGTGTGTCTCTGTGTGTGTGTGTGTGTGTGTGTCTGTGCATATGTGTGCAGCCACTCACATCTAAATTACCTAAACAAATATTCTGGCATTTCACTGTGACGCACGTGTCTCCCCTTCCACTACAACACACACACTGTCCCTGTGTGTGTGTGTATGTGAGAGACTGGTCTGTGAGTGTGTGTACAACAGTCCGTTTGGCAAGAGAGCAGCATTCCACAGCAGCCAGCGTCTGACGTCAAACCGAAGACATTTATAGTCTGGTAAACACACACACACACGCACGCCCGCACGCACACGCACACGCACACACACACACTAATGTACAGTCTGACAAAGAGGCGGGGCTGAGGTAACATTTCAGTCAATCATATCAGTCTCTTACTGAATACGGCTCACTGCAGTTACACACGGTAATTCATGCACCAGGACGGATGCAGTAAAAAGAGTGAAAGACAGACTGTGCATCCAGTTTGTCCAGTCAGTGAATCCTGGTGGAAATCAACATAGACTTGTGATTATACCTCGCTGCTAAAAGGACTCTATGAATCACACAAATGCAGCACAGAGGACTTAAAATAACAAAGCTTTTTCACATAGTTGGCTAATACTGATTATGTCAAGATTATGAATGAAGCTTAGAGCTGCGTTCCATGTTTGCACTGCTCAGGTAAACTCCTAATGGCACTCATTAAGGCAATCCTCCTTAAACTGGTACCAAAACAATACTTTCTTAAAGGGCTACGACAACTAGTTTCATTCCCAATTCATCTGCCAAAAATTGTCTTGATTAGTCGATTAATCATTTGCTCTATAAATACAGTAAAATAATATAAAGTAATGTAGTAAAAAGGTCCATCATAATTTCTTCAAGCACAAGGTGACGCCATCAAATTGTTTGTTTTCCCTAAACCAACACTCCAAAACTTGAAAATCTCATGTTGATTATAACGTAAGACAAAGAAAAGAAAGCAAATCTCCCCGGTTGACAAGCGTGAACTGGGACTAAGAGTCAACAGACACGCTAGCAGCTCTGTGAGGCTGCGCTGCTCTGAGCTAAATGCTAACATCAGCATGCTTACAGCGGTGACAATACTAACATGCTGACCATCTTATTTTAGCGTGTTAGCACGCTAGCATTTGCTAGCTGAGGTTGATAAGAATTTTATTAGTTTTTCACATATTTCGTCATAAAGTGTTTTGACCTGAAGTTGAAACTAAATGAAAAGTCAAGAAGTCACCGGCGTTATTACAATTCATCCTGAGGGGACATGAATTTCTGCACTAAATTTTATGCCAATCCATCAGATAGCTGTTCAAGATACTTCTACAATTACAATTTACAATTTAATTTAGCAGACACTTTTATCCAAAAAAGAAAGCTTTGACCTGCTGGTGGCAGGTGGGTCACTAAATTCATTAAGATTCATCCTCTGCAGACTATGAATGCATGAACCAAATTTCATGGCAATCCATCCAACAGTTGTTGAGATATTTCAGTCTGAACCAAGTTGAACAAATAATCAATTATCAAAAAAACTGTAGATTATTTTTAACTACTCTTTTCAGATCTTTCTGATCCCTCACAAACAGTAATATAATAATGTTTTTTCAACACAAGCCTTTTTTCCCCGTTCAACAAAACAAGCAAAACTTCTCAAATGAGAAGAAATCAGTATTTAACTTTGTCTTGACAGCAGCAGCGGCACAACTTTATCTAAATAAAAAAGTCTAAAAAACAAAATATCAAAGAATACATAAACAAGACTGAGAATCTGACAAAGCATTTGATGCATGAAAGTTATTAATACTCATCTCTAGAGAGACATTGCAGTCAGTGACTAGAAAGTGTGGAGTTCAGGAAAATGAACTGGCAACCATTTTAATAATCATTTCAGTAATTTTTCAAGCAAAAATGCCCAAAATTCACTAGTTTCAGCAACTAAAATGTAAATATTTGCTGGTTTTCTTTGTCATTTTTGCTAAAAAAAAAAAACTGAATCTCTGGTCTGACTAAACAAGCAATATAAATGTGTCAACTCTGGCTCTGAGAGATTGTGATTTTTCAATATTTTCTGACATTAAATAGATCAAACATTTGATCCATTCATCACAAAAACAATTGTCTTCAAAATAATAGCTTAACTAATAACGAAAATTGTTAGTTGGTGTATTCAACCAATGTCCTAAACCATTGGAAAAGGCTAAAAATGATGGTTTTATCCATGTCTGGTGAAGATGCTACATAATGCAGCTCATATAGGCTGATATAAACATCACTCATCACAGGTCAAATATTGTCTTAAGTCCTAGCTTTTCTTAAAATAATCAATGTGGACAAAACCAAAATGATCCAACACAGCTCAACTATAAATTGACTAATGAAGAAAAGGCTTCCACATAATCTTCCACTGGCGAGGTAAGACTTTTTTTTTTTGGGACTCTGGAATGCACCAATTCTGCTACAATCCCCCAACTGGGAATTTCCAACTTCTGCCTTTGACAGGAATGCTACGTGTGCCTGTTTTAAAGCAACTGTGATCCAGCCTATATGCAGATAATGAAAGCTCTTTCCTGCTACACAGGAAGTGCTTTATGTGTCCAGTTAGTTTGGGATAAACACAAAAAGAAGAAGCGAAGAGTTAGCATGAAGAGACAAAGGAAAGCAGTCTCGGCTACAAAAAGTTCAACTTCATCGACACAAAATAGAAACTGTGACATTTATTTGATTGACAGATGATGCAAACATCACAGCGATGGAATAAGATGGAGACTTATTGGTCCTATAGTCGACCAGATGTTGCCTGTTGTTTTTGCAGATGGTAAAAGCTTGATTTGAACGTGTGTTTTTGCTCCTTTATCTGTTTCGTATGATTACATTTACCATCTATAGCCATCATCCCACAATGTCAGCCAATAAAAACACAAAGATGTTCCACCGTGTGCTGGCAAACATGAGTCGCTGCTAATATTTTTTAAAAAAAGCACAGTTCAAACAGACACAAAGGAGGAAGACAGAGGTGTCCAGTTTGGATGACCTTTCACTCTTTGTCTCCCTCATTCTCTTTTTCTGTTCCTATTTCATATTACTGCCACTGCTGCTGCTGCTGCTGCTGCTGCTGTTGAGAGGTATTTCTGGAGACCAATATTCCTCTTTTTTTTTTTTCCTCTCTCCCTCTCCCTGTCTTGTTCATTTTGCGTTGCTAAAAGAAAATAGGCGCTATGATGTCAGCCCTGCAAAACACTCTAAAAAAAGCCAGCGGAGAGAGAGACAGCGAGGGAGAAAGAAAAGACAGAGCGAGGGAGAGAGTGAGGTAAAAATAGTATAATGGCTGTGTGTACTTTAGACAAATTAGAAGCTTAGAGAGAGAGAGAGGAGTCACATGTGTAGCGTTGCCATAGAGACTGATGGGTGGGTCAGAAGTATTATGGGCTGGCAGACTGTAGGTCATCCACAGCGGATGCTGTCTGTTGTGTTGCACCAGGCTTAATGCCTTTGACAACATCTGGTTCAATCAATTACACAGTAAGTATGCATATTTTCAAAGCTGCATGAATCAATATTTTGATATAAACAAAGGGTCAAGTAACCGTGTAATATGAAAGGAGTTGCTCATAGTGACACACCCACCGAAAAATTATCAACAAAACTGCAGTTTTCCTGTGCTGTGGGGAGAGTTTTGGCATCTTTCAGCTCATTGTTTTGGTTTTACTGCCTGCAGTTTTACTGTTTTGGCTGAGTCTCACTGCTCTCATCAACCTTGTTTACAGCAGGAGCAGCAGCAGGCGACTGTATAATGAACTGATTATAAGCTACCTGTCCAGCACCAAACAGCGGACAGACAAACTTCAGCATGGACTTCCATTCATCAGGTGGCCAGAAACACCACTTCAAATAGATTCTAATATTGTTCCATATCAGCTGGATGTGTAAACAGGAAACTGTTTGCTAATACGTTCACCATATCAACTCTATAAGGTCAAACACTTGTTGCAGCAACTCAATGAATTATCACTGCTTTAAAGAACAGAAACAGAATCATTAATAGAACAAACATACATCATTTGAATTGTTTCATTCAGTTCATTTGAAAGATTTGTAGTTTTTATGCCATTAATGCAATTGTCAGCCTCACATGAGATGCTCAACGCTGTGAGATTGCAGCACTGCTTCTGCTCATCTTGAGTTGAGTAGTAGATTCAGTTTAATGCTGGATCTTAAACATGCTAATTTCTTCTTTTCTAGTCTATTATCAACAAATGATAGAAACAAGGTCAACGGTCACACAAGGGGAAAAATAATCCTGGTTCTCTCTAAATGCCATATTACTCAAAAATGATGCCTTTCCCTTATGAATATAAGTCTCAGTGGGCCTGTTAAGCCTAAACACACACACACACACACACTGACCTGGGTTTGCCAGTCAGCCAATACTGTAACTGCAGCCAAACAGAAGATTAGAGTGATTGTACGTCTTTCTTGCGTTAACTAACAACCTGTTGGCATCAAGAAGTGGCACGGAGCCACGCTCAAACCCAGCTCACCTCACTGGGACCTTCGCAGGTCATCCCCCTCGTCTCTCCTCGTGTTTCCTGTCAGCATCACTAGTGTCACTACCATAAAAAGGCAAAACAAATCTAAAAGATTTGACAAAGCACAAGAGTGGTCAAAAAAGTTCAAAACATTCTCAAACAGAGATTAGCAGTAGTTCCTAAAATGACTAATAAGGAGCAGTCTATAGTAAAGTATTCTGAGGAGATTGTGACTTATAAAAACAGTGTCTGGGGCATTCTTGCTCTTTTTCTCTTGAAAAAGTGAAGAAGAGCTCCTTCTCTTTTCCAGATGTGCTTCATGGATCCACTTTGCTTTAAGACTGAGGAATTCCTGTAATATTCCTTTGTATTCCACGTTAGTGCTGAAATATTTAGTCTTTTAAAACAATTAGTCAACTGAAAACCAACCAGCAACAACACTGATGACTGCTTCATCATTTATGAATGAAAAATATCAAACGTAAAGATCTCTTGCTTTTCTCTGACATATATATCAGTAAACTGAAGCTCTTCAAGTTTTGGAATGTGGATTGGAGAAAAGCAGACATGTGAAGACATGAAGACATGGGAAATTATGATTTTATCAACTGAGCTATTAAGTTATATTGCATTAGGAAGCATCACAATCTAAACAACAACAGATCCGACATCCTCTATCGTCTGACCATCGAATAAACTAAGTAAATAAATTCAACACACACACAAAACAACTAACACCTGAGGCAGAGCTACAGACACAGAGTAGATATAGTTCAGACAAATAGAATTAGTAGAATCATAATGTAGAGAAGCAGAATGACAATATTAGGTAAATATAATAAAAGTAGAAGTGTAATAATAAGTTAAAGAGTTTCAGGCAGATTGTAAAAGTGTTTGATTTATTTAAAAAAATACTTGACAGATGAATTGATGATGAAAATAATAATTAGTTGTTCATGTATAAATGTGATTTGTGTGCTGCAAAGTGCTGTAAAACATCAAAGCATTCAGTGGAACTTAGCATGTCTGCATGAACAGCTTCTGTGATACACCGAATGCATCATGTGAAAAGGTTCTGAAGGTCAGCGAAACCCTATTGACAAAAAGTTCTTAACAGACATAAACAACATCTACATCTGTTACGTTTCCATCCGAAAGCTTTTATTCTGACGCCCCATCAAACCTCCAGCGCACTCCCCTCCCTCCCTCCACCTCTCCTTTCCCAGAGATGACTCACCGGCGGTGGGCATGGCAGTGCTGGAGCCCCTGTTGCCACTCAGGAGCTCCAGAGGCTGGTGGCTGTCTGTGCTGGCGGAGGAAAAACAGGACTCAGTCTCATAGATGGTCTGCAACATGGCGCACAATCCTGACACCGTGGGATGTAACAGCATGCCAAGACAAGAGGCAGCGCTCTATTTTGTCACAAAAAAAACACCAGTCAGTTCCTCTTCAAGAATACCGGCATGGCTTCTTTTTAGGGCTGAAGAAACTGAAATGCTTTCAGAAAAAATAGGTAATCATGGGTTACTCATTCTGGGATGAAATGAATGAATCGGTTCGAAAACTTCCAAACTTCCAAATGTTTTCTGTGCGATCTTTAAAGTGATTGAAAAATGACTGTGAACTCCAAAGAAAATTCCACTGTGCTTTATTAGTGTAAACCAGCAAAGATTAAAGCCTGATTAGGCTCCGGTCTGGGTTTGATTTGCAGGTAGCTTCTGTCTTTCAGTTTTTCCTGCAGCTTGCGGTGTTTCTGGCTGTTCAGCTCGCGGTGTGATGACCAGTCACTGACACTTAGAACAAAATCCTCTTTTCTGATGCTGTGGCTCAGCTGCAGGTTCCAGAAATCCTCCCCCTCTGCTAGGCTTGAGGAATGAATCAAAGTGAAAAGAGAACAGCTTCCAGAGTCAGATTTAGGGAAATACTGCCTTTCTTCAATCACCTGGAGTCCTGATCCATGCAGAGGACTTTGCTGCTTTGGCTGCTGAAATAGTGACAGTTGCTGGTATGTTTTAGGATGTCACTGCTGCAGACGGGAGAACAAAAAAGTTTGTTTCCTCCGTTGCACTGAACCCTCTCAGAGTCTCAACCAGATCGAACGAGCAAAACAAAACCAGGAGGGAATAAATTTAATCCTGTCACTTAGCGCAGCCAGTAAAACTGCATTTCCATAAGCCGAGGAGTGATGGAAGGGATCGGTTCCCTGTGTGCCGTCAGCGTGCTTCAGGACGGACGGGAGCGGAGCCGCTGCAGACTCTTTCACTGCTTCCCACAGCTAACAACACAACACAAATACAGAGACGAGGAGAGAAGCCGAATTCCCCTGCTCGGTGCATCAAAGGATCCTCATGCTGTTCTCCTCCTGGCGGACGAGAGGGAGAGGAGAGGAGGAGGAGGAGGAGGAGGAGGAGGAGGAGGAGGAAGAAGAAGACGAGGAGAGGCGAGGACGTAAATAGCTTTGGGAGAGCGCTCCCCGAGGTTCCATGCTTCCAAAATTAGAACGAAGCGCTGAGAGAATGACAGAGAGAGGGAAATGGAAGGAAGGAGGGAGGGAGAGGGAGAGAGAGCGGTATGATAAAAAATAAAAAAAATAAAAAAAAAGAGAGGAAATGTGAGGAGAGGGCTGGAGAAGACGAGTAAGAATCCTCCCAGAAAAAAAAAATGAACAGCCGGGGGATCACACGTTGTCCTCTTATCCTTCGCTCTAAAAACAAACGAAAAAGACAAGCTGCTGCAGAGTGGAGCTCTGTACAGAGACCAGAACCAGCTGCTGGTCAGACGGCTAATATTCACTGTCTGACAGTCATTGGCGTGTGTGTGTGTATGTGTGTGTATGTGTGTGTATGTGTGTGCCTGTGACGCTCTTTGAGCTGCTGAATGAATCGAGAGAGAGAGAGAGAGAGAGGGAGAGGAGACAGGAGGAGGAGGGTGAGCGAGAGAGAGAGAGCGAGGGAGAGAGAGGCTGAAAGTAGATCACTGGGTGGAAAGGAAGTTAGACGGATAAACAGAAAGTCAACAATTTCAATTTAGTGAGTGTCTCAGTATACACAAGCAGAGATGAGAGAGAGAGAGAGAAAGAGAGAGAGAGAAAGAGAGAGGGGGGACAAGTTCCATCCTTCCATTTACCTCCATTCATTACTATCTTTGCTGCATGTTTTTTGTTGTTTAACTGGTTGCTTTTTGATGATTAAAAGGACAAGCAGGGGAGAAGAGAACACAGAGAAGAGCAGAGAAGAGAACACAGACAAGAGAAGAGAAGAGAAGAGAAGAGAAGAGAAGAGAAGAGAAGAGAAGAGAAGAGAAGCATTTACTAACACAGGAGATGGGGGGTTGATGGAGGGACTATAGCTGAAAATAGCCTGCCAGGGAGGAGGAGGAGCTAGAGATAAAAATAGACAGGGAGAGAGAGAGAGAGAAGTAAGCCTACAGCTCTGGGGTGGGGTGGAGGAGGAGGAGGAGTGGGTGGGTGGGTGGGGGGGTTGGGGAGGAGGGGGGGAGTGAGACGCACAGCGCTGTCATGTTTCTGCACCGCACTTCCCAGAGATCACCCGTCAATCAAACGGTGTAGGCGGGATTGTGACTCTTCTTCCTCTGATTTTTGTGTTGATGCAGTATGGCTCCATGTAGCCGCTATAATAAGGGCTTTTTTTAACCTTCGCACCTTGATGAAGAGTGTCATTGGGGGTTTTTTTGGAAATACTTTCCCCTTTTTTGCAGATATTGAAAAAGAATAAAATTGAAGCGTATTAAAGAATATTGAAGCATGCATTAAAAGACATAACATGTTTTTGATACTCAGTGCTACAGACACGTTTTGATTAGTATATAAAAGATATTGAAGTTCAACACTCTGCTCTATATGTTGTAATACAGCTAATTTTTTGGACATTCGATTAAAAAACCATTTATAGATAAAATAAGCAAATAGCAGGGTAATTAATGTTTTTTTTCCAGGCACAAATCTACTTGCCCAAAGTCAATTTTTTCTTGCCTCTATGCAAATAGTTTGATTTATTAGCGGTTATTAAACCACAACAAAGACTGAAGTTAATTGTCATGTTTATTTAAGTAAATGAAACAGAACAAGGACTGAAAATTCTTGCATATTGAAAATGTTATGACCCATCCCCTGTATTTCACTCAACACTAAATTCTTTTGATCAGTTTCTTTCAAACAGTGGAACAGACTCTCTAACCTGATGGCGGATACGTTTTTTTAGACTCATTTCTTCCACTGCAAGCTTCCTGATTTCCCTCTTTAATGTTTCTGGTTCTCCAGAGTATTTATGGCAGTGAAACATTACATGCTCCGCTGATTCCTCTATTTGACAGTGCTCACATAATCCTGGGGGATGTTTGTTTCACACATCACACTACTGGCCTACTCAATTCTTGCGCCAATGGGGCGTGCCAATATTCTCTGATGCCTGCGAGGGGAGGGGGGAGGGGGGGGGGGCTATGCTGTGTGCCAGAGGACGAGAATATCATTTATGATATGACGATGATTGAAAAACAATGATTGAAACAGTTTCTTGGGGGGTTTTTTTCAACTTTTTTTTAGCTCGAGTTAGCCCGATGTGGCGTTTTACTTGTCGCAGGCAGTCGGGTAAGTCTTATTGTTGAAGCATGCAAACTGTAATGTCTGTTTTTGTTAATCCAATGAATTGAATACCTGACAACAGATCAAGGTACTTTGTCACATTCTCACAAAAATCCTGTCCAATATTGCCATAAAGCAGTCACTACTCACTAATTAGCAACGGCCCAATACAAGCAGAGATACAGATCCAGCAGCCAGTAAGCCCGGCTCTGTCCAAAGGTAACTAAATCTGCCCTCCAGCACTTCTAAAGCTCACTAATTAACTTGATATATCTCATTTGTTTTGGGGTTTTTTGCCAAGGAGTAGTCGATTGTGAAACCACAATCTATCATCTTTGAATACTTCGGTTATATTTTTATGAAAAGTTGTTTTCATCCAACAGCAGCATTTTTTAGAGGTGTGTTGCACCTGGGAAATGTCACGGAGAATCACAAAAAGGAGGCTTTATAACCGAAAGCTGCGCTGCTCACTTCGCTGCTGTCAGTGTGGATATTATTAATTGAAACTGCTGGCTGCTATTTATAGTATTTGTTTGTTCCATTCAGCAGTTCAAGTCCTAAGTGAAGCTGTGTTTCAAGCAGTAGGTTCCAATGTTTGAACGGAGTGTAATGGGATGTCTCTGGCTGCTGGCAAACCCAGAGTGCATGGAATATAAAAAAAAACAAAAGGATCAGAATGGATCAGACTTTATGTAACGGCTGCTAATACATTAAAAAAAACAAACTCTTGAATGGCTCCGGTACAGATGCACTTCTATTAGGTATAATGCGGTAGATGATTTTGTCAGCTATTCATCTCTCTCTGCTCATTGTTGCTGCTGTAATGACAGTTTCCTTTCCAGGACTGATAATACTTCATTGAATCATTTTATCATCACCTTCATCCCCACCTCCTCCTTGTCACCTTCATCACCCTCATCATCGTCACCTCCTGTGTAAACAGCTCTGTGTGGCCTCAAGCAGATTTAGGTATGCTTCAGTATGACTCACAGGCAGAGAGACTGAATACATAGAGAGAAAAGAAAATGTAAATGCGCAAAAACACATTTCTAATGTCCTGTATTGTCTCACGTTGACTTAAGCTGCTGCTTTCCTTTTCTATTCTCCGGTGCTGAGATTATTTATTAAAGACATGTTCCCTTATCTGACATCATCCTTTCAAATCACTTTGGGCAGCAGGAGAGACAGAGAAAGATGCGACTGACCAGGCAACATGTCTGACATCTCAATGGTCTCACATACTAAACACATCTGCTGAGGGTTTGTATGTGTGTGTGTGTGTGTGTGTGTGTGTGTGTGTGTGTGTGTGTGTGTGTGTGTGTACTGCAGTAGCTCAGTGGATGACTCATCTCTGCGTTTCTATTTGAGGCGCATCAACCCCTGGAGTCACATTGCTGTCTGTGTGTGTATGTGTGTGAGTGTGTGTGTGTATGTGTGTGTGTTCGCGTTATGTACTATATCTGTATCCATGACAACCAAATTACAGTCAGTCAACCAATCACTCGGTCCGAGACAAAAGTGTCAAAAAAAAAAAAAATATCTGAGGAGACCTTACAGGTGTCTTAGTGAATTCATTAATCTGCTGTGCGTTGACTGTCAACACCAGAATACAGCTGAACACATATGTAACATGCTGGATAAGGATATGTCTGTATATCATGAACCTACCGCACCGCTTTATCTGTTTTAAATGTATCCACCAATACTCACTGACTGCAGAACAAGCACAAATCACACCCATGGCTCAGTTGGGACATACCTCCATGTTTTAGGGCTGCTCAATGATTTTTAGCATCATGTTCCCCTAAATAATCTTATGATCTCCTCTATGGTGTCTTTGACTCCAAAAACGCAAGCGATGTAACATTTTTGATGTGTGATAAACATGACAGAAACCACAAGGATATGCATCAGTTTTTAAATCCCCGTTGGCTCCTTTAAATAAAGCTAAAGCTAAAGCTAAAGCTAAAGCTAAAGCTAAGCTAAATGCCAACTTCAGCATGGTAACATATTCAAATGAAAATGGCTGTGTCAGAAATTCTACTATATAGTATGTTTTATTTTATTTGCTCTACAAAGTGTCCTCAAACATTCCAACAGTGGAACTAAAAAAGAAAGTAGTGAGGCGAGTAAACTACTTTCTGCTAACAATCTCTCAATGCAATGCATCACACTTTATAGAAGCAAAAAACTACAATCGTGCAACTCTGCACCTGTCACTGGTTACGCAAAATGGTGATGATAAGCGTCCGAAATCTCAATTTACTGCTCAAAGCAATACGAATAAATACATTGAGTTTCTGAGGACCTTCCACAGAGGAACGGACGAGCAGATTAAAGGATGGATGCAACAGAGAAATTTACAAAAACATGTTAAGAATAGCCTCCGCTTTTACCAATAACTTAAAAGCAACACTGAAAAGTGAATGTTTATGTTGTGTATCATGTTGACATATACACTCACCAAGGAACACCTGCGCAATCTACACTGTTCCTAAAGTGTTCCTAATATTTTGTCCACCCCATTTACATACATTAGGGTGACAAAATATAAGGAACACTTTCCAACATAATGCCCTCCAATAGACCATCACCACCCACCATGAGCTCAATAATAAACATAAAACAGAATTATCACCTTTCTGACTGAGAATGTAGAAGCTTCATAAAAGTAGAATTCATGGCAGAGCTGTTGGATTGGATTTGATTGTACAGGTGTTCCTAATAAAATGCTCGGTGAGTGTACATCCTGTTGTTCCACTAACATGACATCATCAGCGGCCGAGAGAAAGAATATACATTACATGACATTACGTTACATATACAATATACATTACAGGGTCCAGGTCCTTCACGTGAAACAGTTCTGTTGCCACAGCAGCAAGTGACATTCAGCCATATCACACACACACACACACACACACACACACACACACACACACACACACACACACACACACGCACACACACACACACACACACACACACACACACACACACACACACACACACACACCTGCTCATCATTTAAGTGTGACAGAGAGGAGCAAGATACAATATAATGATATGACTGATTGTGTTATTGAGCATGCTGCAAGCTGCTAAGTGCTGCTTGACAGCTTCAAATATTTCAGACATTCACACTGTTAACCCTCGGTCAGTACGCTGAGCTGCTGGCTCAATAAGGTTTCCTTTATAAATGACTTGGCTGACAAGTGCAACAACAAACCATACAATAAAGTAATCCAACCACAAGAAAAAAAAGGCCAAAGCTTGCATTGCTCATATGGATTTTCACCCCAGGGATTCAAACTAGCAACATACAATCACAAGCCAGTCTCTGACATCTCAGCGACCATCACCACTACTATCATAAACTCCATCATTAGTTATAGTATTAACCACAGTAGCTGTCTGAGATTTATAGAGACTTACCGGAGCTGTGTGATGAATTCATGAAGGTTCAACCTGGACTTCCCTCTCCAATCTTCTCTTGTGTGTGTGTGTGTGTGTGTGTGTGTGTGTGTGTGTGGGTGTGTGTGTGTGTGTGTTAAAGTGGGTCCTCAGAGTCAGCCATGTGTTGGAGGACAGACGACGGACAGACAGGCAGATGAATCAGACTATCTTCTCAATGTGGGCTTTTCTGCAAAAGAGAAAATTGAGATGTGATTTAGCCACAGAGATTCATCTTATCTGACCAATATATTGCCTTTATAAAAATATAGTCAGTAATGACAGTAATAATGATATCATAATGCTAACTAGCTTACTACATACAGCAGTGATCTAACCCAGCGTTACTTCCAAGGCTATGGATCATTTCATTCTTTGTGGAGTTACAGGTTATGTTTATAAGAAGCCCTGCTCATGATAGCACACCCAATGTGTAGCTGGTCCTGGATGCTACTATATCAGAGCTGAGGATAATGTTAGCAGCTTTGTCCTTCTCTTTATTGGATTTGAGAATGTTTACACTCCTACAACACCAGCCAAACTCGTTATCTGAAACGGCGTTATGTTCGCCAGACATGTTGGTTACTTATCATCCTAAACACCTTTTCTGTAGTAGCTTTAAAAGTGAAACATACTGTTAGAAAATACAAACAATGAGGCGTAAATATAACCTCTGTCTTATATTTCCAAGTATGTAAGCCAAGCAATCACACGGTTACTTTACCATGAAATAATTTGATCTTACATATTCCCTTAACACTTATAATACTAGGACTAACACTGTAATGTTTCTTTATTTCTGTGTCTTCTACATGCATCATCAACTGGTGAGGGTGTTGGCTTTTTGTCTGGGACGTGCAGCATTAGCCTCAGTTTTTTAGCACGATATATGCAAAGCCAACAGCCATCAAGTGCATATTTAGGATCCTTTTACAGGGTTCTTGTTTTGAAACGAGTCAGCTGGAACCTGTTTTCAAAGGACTCGCAGAGCTAACATTAGCTTATTAGCTTAATTAGCTAGCTAGCCACAGCTGATAAAATCATCTAGAACGGTTGTCAAATCGACGGTAATTGGCTAGAAATGAGAAACTGCTTTCGTCTATCTCTGAAATCAAGGAGCCATTGTTTCAAAAGTTACTATGAATTGCGAGTGGTAACCATTATCATTATAACTGCATTGAGAGAATGGAAAACTTAGCTCAAGGTTTTCATTCCTACAAGGGGAAATATTAGGACAGGGTTTATAAAGCCCATATGAGTACTGCTGTCCAGCCATTAAAATGTGTTTCCTGGTGGCTCGTCCTCACTGTGTGTTCTTGTTTGGCCAATGGACCAGGATATGATGGAGGGAGAAATGTGCTTTAATGAGTGACCAGTATTCTGTTGTGGAGTCAGTAAAGGTTTTTGGTTTCAGATGATAGGATCATATCCAAACAAGTCTGATCTCTGATCAGAACCAGGCACCTGAGCAGAGCTGGACGACTGATTACAGATAATCACGTGTTAAGATTTGGGTTTTCACTTGAGTCTGGGCAGGTCTGCAGGGTTCAATGTTTAAGAATAACTGATGGAACTCTAGGTTTTCAATTTTTTTGAATCTATACTTTATTACAAGAGTGCACAAATAAAATTTCAAGCTATATGTTTTCATTTTAAGAGAAGGTTGCTGATCCATACTAATAGATCATTTCATCTATTTAACATTTAATCTAATTACACATCCTACTTCTCAAGGCTGGATATCTATTATTTCCTACAGCTGCCTGAGTGTAATGTTATATTGTTATATTATTAATTGCTCATTCTATTTCTGTATTTATTTTTTCAACTTCTTAAATCCTGTTTTCTATTAACTTCCAGTTTGGAAATGAAGATAAATGGACTTCAACCAGTTCCTACTGTAGTTATTATATTATTAATAACTGCAATAATCTCCACTACAATTATCTAACAATTTAATCTAATTTCTTATTTATATATATTTGTTTCATCCTAATAATTATTTATGTTTTCTTACCTTGTAGCCTGTCCCTTGTGTCACTCTAACATGTACATTTACATCTGATGTGATTTTATCTTACGTTTTCTCTGACGTTTTGTTAGTTTTTATAATGTTACTGAAGAAATTATACTTCATTTCAGCTGTATTTTTCTTATAACTTAGATCTTATAATCTTAACTTATAACATGAAATAGCTCTCTGACCTCCTAAGGAGGCCTGGAACCATAACCATATCTGGTATCTCACTGGTCTTCATTTCTGAACGATCCCTCCCTGCGTTGTGTCCTGAACAAACATGTTTCAACAGGAATTACATCACATTATGGAAACAAGCTGCAGTTTCTGGAGCTCCCTGATCCTCTGGCACCACCTTCTGGTCTTGTATTGCTACAGTAGACAGTATGTGCATGTAGGTATGAGAGAGGAAGAGAGAGGAACAGGATACACCAAAAAAAAAAAACGTCACTGACTCCGACATCCTGAATCATTGTCTGGAATTAATGTCAAAGGACCGTTGGGTGTGTGTGTGTGGACGTGTGTGTCTGTGTGTCACAGATGAGGCTCAGGCCACTTAGTTGTAATGTGATTTAAAGGAACATGTTTAGCACTGATCCCCACCCTCTGTTTCCACACAAACACACACTTGTTTGTTCTTCACACCACACATAGAGTATACACTCACACAGACAGCAGCAATGGCTGGTCTGTCTGAGGTCTGTTGGCTCTGAGTTGAAACACAGATCAGAGTCGTGTAATGTTTTTATTTAAGAACGGTGGATTCATCATCATCATCATCATCATGCCACCTCAAAAGACCAGTGCACAGAGAGTTACCCACCGTTTACTGGCCTGTAACTGCAGTTGAACTACTCTGAAATGGTTTACATGTGCAGTATAATGACCCACATTTACAAGTAACTGGTTACTTGTAAATGGTTGCTGAACTGGTTACTGTTCTATGGTTTCCTTGCACAGTAAACTGGTCTACACAGTTTAAAAAAGTCCACTTGTACAATGTAATACAATCTAATACAACAACCTGCAATAAATGGTATCATTATTGCATGATGGTCAGGGGTTTTTTTGGCACTACACAATAACCTCCTTACATGAAGGTTGACACTTCCTGTGAACATTCTATCCTCAAACTATCAAACAGGATCCAATTATTCAAAAACCTACCAGATATTTACAACTTCACTGTTTTGTTTCCTTCTCCCTGCTCTCGTCACATGGTTTTTGAAGCAGGCAGCTGTTTTTCAGATAAAAAGCTCTGAAAAAACACACTGTTCACTACCTGCTCAGCACCAAATGGCAAACAGACACAGTTAGCAACTAGCTGGTGAACATAGTGGAACAGCTAAAGAGCCAGATATTTCCCTCAGGAGTTGACGGAGACCGAAACAGAGCTAAAAGGAGAGTTATTATTGGACTTACATACATTCATCAGCTAGAATGGACTAAATGAATGCTACTGTTGCTCTTTGTCTGCTGGATGTATAAATAGGCAACCGTTTGCTAAGTTCACTATATCAACTTAAGAGATGATAATATGTCAGTGTTGTGGTCACTGTCTTGTTTCTGCTAATTGCTTATTGCAGTTTTAAAGGTTTTATTTGATGGCCCTTAACAATATAAAAACACTGAAACATCCCAATCCTATTACACAGTTTGTTAATACTTATAGCCTACAGAATTTAGAAAAGCTGTCTTAACATTGAACCCTGAGTATTGCCACACTGGTGCAAATGCATTTCTTTTAACAAGCTGATTTTCTACTATACCCTCGCTGAAAGCACAACATCTCTACAAATAAAAACATTTTAAGTGGTAGCCTACGTAAAGAGGAGGGATGGCAAAACCCTGGAGGAAACAATACAGTCACTATTTACATATTATATGCCATTAGGGTTGCAACTAACATTTATTTTCATTATTGAGTTCATCTGCCGATTGTTTTATCAATTGTTGGGTCAATAAAATGTCAGAAATTGTGAAAAATACACACACACACACACACACAAAATCACAATAACAATATCCTAAAGTCCAAGATGATGCTTCAACTGTCATGTCTTGTCTGTCCAACAATCCAAAACCCAAAGATAATCACTTTACTATATGTATATTATACTATGTTTACACAAAGAGCAACAGAAAATCCAGAAAAAGCAGCTGAGAAGCTGCAAGTTTGTCAGTTTTGCCTTAAATATGTATGATTAAAGGATTATCAAAGTACATTTTTTTTCAATGAAGTTAGCTTGGACTTATCTCTGTCAATGGACTAATTGATTAATCTACTAACCAGCTCAGCTCTATATGTTATGGCTAACGTCCACTGATGTTATTAATAACAGTAATATTTTTAATTCAGCTCTAAGCTCTTGTTTTGACAATATCCAGTTGAAACAGACTGCAGGTGCATTTAGTTTAATAAAAATAGACTGAAGGACAGTCTGGTTGCTTGTGAAGGTGAAAACAGAAAATAGAATTATACATCGTAAATGCACACTGTAAACAAGCTAAACTTTTAAAACATTTAAAACTATAATTAGCCTGGATCCAATGGGACGGTCTATCATTGGCTCTGGTCCAACTGGATTTATGCTGCCTTTACAGTATGTGGCTCCTCTCCAACTCTGCTAAGTCCTGAAAGAAGTCATAGGAAGTCAGTGTCACTACAGCAAATGAGCCGGGTGCCGTGGTAACAGTGTCAGGGCCCAGATAATGGGATGAAACGCTGTGGGTGTGCGCATGTTTGTGTGTGTATGTGTCTCCCTGTGCGCATTCAGTACTTAGGTTATGTCGCTAACTAGCTGTGACAGACTAACCTGCTGGCCAACTATTCCATTAGCCTAATGACATGCATACACACACAAGAAGAAGAAGGAAAGAAAGAAAAAAGAAAGAAGAAAAAGAAAGAAACAAACAAAAAAGAAATAATCCAAAATAGAATAGAACAACACTTGAGTCATGTGTCTCTGTGCTTCTCTGGAACAAGTTCACAATGTTGCCAAAGCATCAAGAAATATAAATCTCTCCCTCTCTCTCTCTCTCTCTATCTCTCTATCTGCCGCCTCCTCCTCCTCCACTTCACACCATCATTTCCTAAAATACCTGGCCCCTCCCATTCTGGAGAGGAGCAGGAAGTGCTGCCTGGCAACCAGGGAGCTGGCTGCCGTGGTAACGGTTCACCTGAGCACCTCTTCCCTAAACAAACAGCAAGAGTGAGCAAGAGAGAGAGAGAGAGAGAGAAACGGGATGTAGAGTCAAAGTCATAGTCGGTCTCTTCCAGTATTTGTTTATAGTCTTTTTCTCACTTGCTCTCACTTGTTTTCCATCACACACACACACACACACACACACACACACACACACACACACACACACACACATACACACACACACACACACACACAAAGCGGGTTTAGTGAAAACTCTGAGTCTGTTAACCCTGAGATGGGTTGTTTTCAGTTCCAGAAAGAGAGGTAACTTAAAGTTGGGGTCAGTTACCGTGGTAACTGACGCTGTGAAGCTAACCTGCTTCACCCAGGTTTTCTTTAACAAACCTGAGTTTCTCTCCGTCTCCTCCCTCTTACAGAACTAGACACGCTGTTTCATGTCCTCAGTCATTCAGTCCGTATCAAAGCGCATACAGAAGTGCGTTCATTAGTGGAGGTTTACTGTATGTTAGTTTGTTACTGAAGAACTAAAGTTACCGCTTTTATGCACATCAGTTATTCCTTAAAACAGTGTTTTTTGCTCTCACATTCAAATATTACACAGTGAATTCAGCCTCGGCTCAGAATAAAACCTCTGCTTGTCCTTCTTTTTTGTGAATGGAAGTTCTTTCTAAAATCGACTGTATTTTAACCTTGACACCTTTTCAAGTGCAAATCACCAAACACATTAATACTGGACCAGACTGTGAGCTTACAATCATGTCTCTCTACGTCTTTGAGCTTTTTATTTTTTTAAAGCTTTCACTATATTTTTCATCTTCAGTTGCTGCATCCTGTGTTTCGTCCCTGTTAGATTAAAGATGAACAAATATATTTAAAATGTAATGTAGCTGCAGCCTGATACACGGTCAGATCCACCACGTTACCGTCCGTTAAGGAAATGCAAGTCTGCACCGTCCACATATACATGCATTAATATCTCTACGTCCATTGTATTAAAATGGAGGCTCTGCCTTTTATTTACCTGTTGCCATGGTGAATCATAGTATCGCAGCTCTATTGATGATGGCTTTTTTCATTCATCATGAACGAGCTTAACTCAGAGTGAACATACTCACAGTTGATTGAACTGACTGATAAGACATTGTGGAACTGAAAACCCAAAGTTTCCCATCTCAGGTTCATGCAGAGCTCCAATGACCAGTCAATTCATCGTCAGAAAATGTAGCATTTCAGTCATTTTACAGGCAAAAATGCTTGATTTGGTTCCAGCTTGTCAAATGTGAGAATGTGCTGCTTTTCCACGTCTTCATTTTATAATAAACTGAATATAAAAATGAAAGAGGGGATTATCACACAGCGAGGAAACTCCGCTCTAGACCAGCAAAAAATGAACTGACATTTACTGAAACATTTTCTGCAAGTGGGGGGAAATCACACTTTGGTTAAACTGGCCAGTAGACATATGGAACAAGTGACAAGTGATCACATGCATAATTTTAGCAAGCCAAAAGGGTTTTTAGGGGGTTTTCTATTGGGAACCCGAAAGTAACCTTAATATCTTTGGGTTTTAGACCACTGGTCAAACAAAGCGAAGACATTTGATGATGTATTTGAAGGAGGAATACTAAAGGACTGATACAATACTCACATACCTTCTGTATGTTTAAATTCCAGCGAGTTACTGCTCGCTGTAATCATTCCTCCTGTCAACACTAGCTGTGAAGTGAATCCTTCCCAGCAATATGTGACAAAATCCCTCATCTTTTACAAATGGATTCAAGTTCATCCAAAGCTTAAATGAGGCTTCAGCAGTCTGAGCCAAATGAAGTGGGCATCTCCTTCCCAGTAGTGGTGTGGAGGTTTATTCCTATAGGATTATTGTCAGCCTACATCTGAGTATCACCATGTACTCCTCTGCTGCGCTCAGCAGGGAAACACTATCCAGGAAAATACAGAAAACTATCTAGTACTGTAAAGATTGTCACAATGGAATATTGACTGATTTTAGGCTATTTGACTATTTTGTCTCCTATTTCTTACAGTGTAGTCACATTAGGGGTTTCATGGCCCTTATAGACAGGCAGCATCACGTCATGGAGAGGCAGAATGATTACAGCTAAACAGCTAGACCTTGTTTGTCAAACTATTTCCAAGGAAATTAACTTTGACACTTCAAATAGAAGTCGGTCATCGTGAAAAAAATCTGGACACTGGAGGTAAGAGTCGGTGGCATGGCCCTTAAAGCTCTTATGTAACTAATGGAGTGACCTTTGATCTTTGACCTCTGGGCTTTAGTAAAAACCCCAGTGCATGATCGAGCTGCAAATCCCTCTCCACAGTGCTTCAGACCAGACTATCAGCAGCTGGAATGATGTGAGGGTCCTTCAGGGAGGAGGAGCAGCCATGGATGTATTAAACTGGATGGCGCCCCATTCATTCCTAAGAAGGTTGCTTAATGGCATATATGCTTAAAAGAGTTCTTCCATAGTTTTGGACCCTTGTCTGGTTAAACCTACTGTACCAACTGGCAGAATGACAATAATATCTCAACACAGCTGTCTGTGACCTTTTGTTGTATAGTGGATGTAATGGCTCAAACCCTGATACAACAAAGAGTCATTCATGAGACAGAGAGCAGATTGTTGTGAACAGACCTCTACAACAGCTATCACAACAGATCTATCTATCTATCTATCTATCTATCTATCTATCTATCTATCTTATCTGCCTGGGTATGTGGAGGTTTGGTGCCTCACAAAATGTCAAATCTTGGCAGACTGATGTGCTGTGATTCAATGCAGCATTTTAAAGGAGAGGATTCACTGATTAAATGCCACCTACCCAAATATAAATACTCTGTAACTGAACATTTGCTAACCGTATATCAAGACATTGCTTGTCTTTACATCTGGTTTGTCATCTTTTACAGTTTTTCTACTATGTAATTGTGAGATAACATTTTTAACACTTCATATGCCGGGAATCCTGTGTAGTGATGTCATGAAAGTGATGTATTAGATATCAAGAGCATGTTTGTTTTCTGACACAACATACTGTATGTTTAGTTCAGATAATAGCTAAAATATAAAAATAGATGTATGTTCCCAGGAATGACAGTAGCCTGGAGTTGTGTGACAACAGAAACAGAAGATGTACTGTATGTCAGTGACAGAACCTGAACTGTGTGACAGATTACTGTACCGACACATAAAAGATCATAGGCGGCGTCAGAGGTGACAGGGCTGGTAGTGGTGAGAACAGAAAGTGTGCCAAGACAAAGCAGAAATATTCAGCTATGTTTCCAAAATTAATAAACATTTTATTTCAGTGTGATTTTTTATGTAGGGCTGCAACTAACAATTATTCCTATTATCTATTAATCTGTCAGTTATTTTCTTGATTCATCGATAATTGTTTGGGGGGTGAAATGTTAAAAAACAGTCTAGAATCTTAAGATGCTCTATTGCCTGTTATGCCGGAGAAAAACAGCAAATTCTCACATTTAACAAGCTGGAACAGGAAATATTTGGTTATTTTGCTTGAAAAATGACAGAAACAATTAACTGATTATCAAAATCGTTGCCAATTAATTTCCCGTCAATTGATTAATGGACTAATTGTTGCAGCTCTGTGTTTATGTAAAGAGCTGAGATTAAAAACTACCAACGATAACCAGTATACAGAAAAAAGCAAAAAAAACAAAGATATATGAAAATACCTCTTTCTGTCAACATGTTCCATCACAACAAAATGTACTTTTTAAAATCCCTGTAAATCCCTGTGTGGCCTTCGACTGCAGACGTCCCAGAGTGGCGATTTTTGCAGTGAATCGATTATCAATCTGTCACTGTTGACACTAGGTAATAATACATACGACCCATACTGAACTGTGGTTTTGTTGCATCATTGCATAGTGCCCCTTTCTGTTTGATATGTGTGCTGCGTCTCCAGAGCAACAAGTCGGTGCGTGTATGATATCTATATCCTACCACTCATGTATGAATAGAGAATGTAGTGCCATTGAGGCATGGCATTATGGTGGATGAGTACTGCAGAGTAAAGTAACACTGTGGAAATCCCCACCAAGCTGTCATCTGTTGGCTCCCCATGTTAGCTATCCATTCTGAAGCCTTATTACCAGCTTCAACACCATCACCCCGCAGTAGCACCCTGGAGGGTTTGAGGGGTTGCGTGTCAGACACAGAAGTAAACGTCCACTGCTACAGTTCGAACTGTCATCGAGAAAGTTTTCTAATCAGCATTCCCCTCCTCTGGATGTCCCATTTCCTGGTCAAGGTTGAGAGATTCGTTGGTGCTGGCAAAGTTACAGTATTTGCTAGGAAATTTCCCCTAATTCCCAGTATATTGGTTTCACCTGTGCCTGTGTTTGAAGTACCGGACAAGCTACGGTGAATGAACTGTGCTAGAGCTGAAAATTAATTGGCAACTATTTTGATGATCGATTTGTTTTTAAAGTAAAAATGACAAATACAGCCCCATCTTTTCAATTTTGAGGGTTTACTTTTCTTTGTCTTGAGTGGTAGTAAACTGAATATCTTTACAAATATTCTATACAGGTTCAGGACTGTCGGTCAGACAAGACATTTGAAGAAATCATTTTGTGCTTTGGGAAATTGTGATGGGCATTTTTCACCATTTTCTGACTTTCTACAGACCAAACAATTAATAAAAAAATAATCTGCATTGATAATGAAAGTCATCATTAGTTGCAGCCCTATACTCACCTCTGATGATGTAGCAGAAGCCTAAATATTTACTAATTAATATAACAATTAGCATCAGGCTGCAGCCCTTTTCACTAATACAAGATGAATTTAGGCTTTGTTTAAAGTGCTAGATCTAGCACTTTTTCACTGGCCAAACTGTGATTGTAGGCATTTTTAAAGGTACACTATGCAGCAGAATTTGTCGGCTGGTGTTTGTAAACACACCAAGCATTCAAAGTTGGCCCCTCCTCCTCAGCCCAACGAGCAGGTAAGTGAGAGTGAGAGAGAGAGAAAGTGAGCAGTGGTGGTGAGAACACAGCCGTGTATCAGATAAATAAAACGTTATTTTCTGATTGTTTCACGGTAGTTATGTTCTAAAGCTCAAGTTAACCTCCGCACACCTCTGCAATACCCTGTGGGAAGGTGATTTTGTGTGAATGCAGAGCTTCATCCTGTCCGCTGTGGCCTCTCTCTCTCTCTCTCTGCTCTGCGTGTGTGTAGCTCAGCTCTGCTCTCGGTCAAGCAGACACACAGACCTGCAGCTCTTTATACATCCATGACACAGAGACAGAGAGCAGAACAGAGCAGAGAGGAGAGACGGAGACAGCCATGAAACCCGGACACTATGCTACAAGTCCCGATTTCACACCCTGAGCGCTGGAGGCTACACACCCAAGTGCCCAAAGGTTGATGCCCAGAAGCGACCCGAACACAGCAAAATAATAAGAAAATAAGAAAATACAGGCAGTGGGCAGGGTCTCTGAACATATATATACCACCACACACTTCTAGTGGCTCATAAGTTATGATTGAGAGGGATTACTTTCATATGAGTCTATACATTGTTTATTAGGAAAATCCTGCATATTGTACCTTTAAAGCAGCCTCACAGCAGTAGATAACCGTGCTGACCACAAGACCTGATTCCTCTTCTTCAACCAAGCTGTGTAGATGCAATGAACATAAATTCCATCTCTAAAAGTATCGCTATGCTCAACTTTTCATACTTTTTTCAGTACAAAAGAGTTCTGTGGTTTGGGACCACTGGGCACCCAAAACTTTGCTGCTATTGTTTAATAAAAAAAAAGTTTTTAGCACTTTTTTGTTAGTGGATGAGTTTCAGATATTGTAAGGGAGGAAAGGTAAAAGAAGACATAGCCACAGTAAACTAGTCAAACCACAAAACCGCCTACAAAATATTGAGAAACGAGGTCCAATTTCAAAGCAGGATTTGTCAACCTGATCAAAATCGCAGAGACTTGCAAAATGATATTTTGGTTGTCTGTGGATATCTTACTCATTTGACTTTATTACATTTTACATTTTCATTTCCAGAAACCCGGTTGGTTGGTAAATCTTACACAGCAATTTCCATTACATGTTTTTTTTTTTTTTTTAATACATGATGGCAGATGCTGATTGTTGGGTGTTTGCCATTCAAGTGGGAGTAACAGTTGCAACTACACGTACGTCATTCTCCTCTGCATACCCTCTTTGAAAAAATTTGGGCTTGTTTGTCTAGAGAGCTGCTGTAATAAAAGACACCACAGTCTATTTGCAGTTTGGGCTTCTTGTCTTTTTACCTGCATCTACCTTTTTCACCTCATTTCTCTCTAATTTATTCTACAGTAATAATCTCAAGGGCCATACTTGTGTGGCTTTTTTTTTGTAATTTAAAAACATGACAAAATCAGCAAGTATTGCTTCGCTGGTTTGGGCTTTTTTAACAGTCACTTTGCCTCATTCTAGTGGCAACCCAGGTAGGTGGCAAGTGCCAGACAACATCGCAGTTCAAACGCAGCTTGACAGCAAAATGCACAACACTGTGCTAGTGATATTTTTAAGATGGCAGACCACATGGAGAACAATACCAAGAGCACACCATAAGGTAAGAGCAGTATTTCATACTGAGCATTAAAACTTCATCATTTAGAAACTGCTGCTGCCCTCACTGACATTGCAATTCCAAGAAGAGTCATCAAAATGCCAGACAGCTTCAAGATTTGCAACGTGAGAGCAACGTACCTGTATGTCAGCTTCTTATAAGGACCCTCATTCATAAATGTATGTGTAGATTGGAAAAGGTAACATAATAATAATGATGTATTATTTCTATTATAATACACTGATTTATAGCCACTTTTGAAGCTTGGAAGGGGAGTTCTGGTGCTGGTACTTGCTACTGGTAGTAGCTATTACAATGTCATTTGGTTGGATGTTCTTTACTGGTAACCACTGGCAAGTAAATGCTGTCTTCTAGCCATCCACTAACCATCAGTGCATTCCTGTCTGTTCTCTGTTAGCTTTAGGCTTGTACTGTAGATGGTGGCTGGTTAACTTTTAGTTCTCAGCTAGTAGTTGTACCCTAGTTAGCTGCTAGCTATTAACTTAACGCCTGGCCAATAACTTCTAGTATACAAGTGGCTGTAAACTGTTACCTGTTTGGTTGCTAGTTAGCTGTTGTATTTCTCAGCTTTATGTCCTTTAGCTAGCTGTACTGACTCTGCAGCCATTCTTCAAGAAACCTTTAACTGTCTGTCGGTTGGTATATCCTTCTTGGACGGTGACACACACACATACATATACACATACACGCACACACACATACACACACACTCCCGTAAACCTCACGGTACCGTGGATGTCGGCGGCTCCTCCTGGAACGAGTATTAGCGCAGAGGTCGCTTCCTCCCGGCTTTGGTTTCCGCCGAGGCTCGGTGTGTCCCCCCGTAGAGCTTCTCTGCGCGTTTATTTCACATGAAAACGGGTAATTTAACGAGCAGGACGCGTCTCACCTCCTACCGTTTCACCTCCTCCATATTTACAGTCAGTCTCTCTCTCTCTCTCTCTCTCTCTCTCTCTCTCTCTCGCTCTCCCTCTCCCTCTCTCTCTCTCTCCCTCTCTCTCCCACCAACAACAACATTATTGACGTCCTCCTCCTGCCACGTGACCAGTCTGCTGGGGCTAAAAATAGACTCAATAGAAACCAATGGAGGCAGACAGACAAGGCAGAGATAGACAGACAGCAGACCGAGATACAGTTTAGTTATAGTCTTGCTTGCCTTACTTCACCTCACTATCCCATGTTTCCAACCTGCAGCTGTTGACTTGAACTAACTGCTTGCTGTCCGACCTACAGATAACAGGGCAGGACAGCACACGGAAAGACTTCCAATAATATTCCCAATAACTTGAGCAATACAAGTCATTCAGAGACAGTTAGTCGATTAATCAACCGGCCAATCAACAGACAATAAAAACTATTTTAATAAACAATATTTTTTGCGTAATTTATACCCAACATTAAACTTTACAGCCCCTCAAATGTGACAATTTTCTTCCTTTCTATTATCAGCAGCCCATGTCTTTGCCTCTCATTTATTACCATTAGACTACCTTCGTGACACACAGCTAAGCATCCGATTTTATGAGAAATAAATACCCAGGAGGTGGTTCAACATTTTCCGGCCATTTTGGGGGTATTTCCAGAATCCTCAAAGAAGCTTCTTATCATCTAGATTAAAACATATTCTGTTTGATGCACAATAAAAGATTAACCCGTTTCCCAAGTTACAGGAGTATTTTCTAATCCATATAGGCTACTTTATGTCCTTGCTCTTTTGGCAAAAGACCAGCAAAGTATTAATGCATTTTTTAGTATGAAAATATAATATAAAATATTGGGAAACTACACTCCGACCAACATAACTGATAATAGAAATGCAAATTTTAGATTCAAGCTGCATAGGCTAAATAGAGGATAGAGATTTCATTTCTGTTACCATCTTTGTTTGGATTAGGACAAAGATACAATTTGGGTTAAAAATCATGAAAAAGATGGAATATTTTTCACCCAGATGCTTACAGTCTGTGAGGTTTCTAGAAACACCAGAACAGCTGTAACTACTCAAAAGACTTCTGGGTTTTTCAGGGATTGCCTGGTTGTTAGGTGGAGCAGAGCAGGTGGACCCAAACACAGGAGACTGCAGGCAACAGGAACTTAGAATAAATCTTTATTGAGATGTGAGTGCAGGCAGAGCAAAACTGAACTGAACCGAACAAACGACCCAACAATGACTGAACAGAAAACCAGGACTAAAATACAAACTGAACTAATGAGGAGAATGGAGAACAGGTGACTAGACAGAGAACAGATGAGGAGCTGACTGGCTGGGGAAAACACTGGGAGCAGGGAAGGACTAACGAGGCTGATACAGGGCAGGTATGAAGGGAAATGCAGGACGGGGAGGAGTACATGAACACAGGAGAGAAACAGTGTGTGTGGGGATCAGAAACTTAAAGCTAGTGTGTAAGGGAAAACGTGATTGTCAGCACAGGACTGAAGTTTCTGAACCAGGAGTCTTTTAAACTCTGAGAGACAAAAAAGGGGAAATGGGTGAGGAAACACAGGTGAGGGTAATGAGGTGATTGCAGTGATAGCAAGGTCTGGAGAGAAGTCTGAGGGCATTTGGTGAACTGGTGGAGAATGGCAAGTCTGGGGAGTAGGAAGAACGGACATGGCCAGGGAGCTGGGGATGGGAGTGTGTGGCTGCAGAGAGGGACTGAGGAGCAGATTGTGACGCTGGTATTTATTGTTCTGAAAATCTAATGCTTATATTTATGACCTGGAAGTCCCTAGGGGCTTCTGAAAGCCCTATGTTTACTGTGTGACAGTTTTTGCTGATCTGATAACTTTGTTTGGGAATATGTAAGCATAATAAGGGCCATAAGGTGGGACCTGCTTACTTGCTCTTAAGGCCCTATCCTGAAGAGGGTCTCCATATCAAAATCCAATTTTAGGACCTTCATTACTATATTCCAAAATGAATGTGGTAATATCCAGGTAATACCTGCAGACATTACACAGAGAGTGGGAGGACCAAGGTTAATCCAGCCATGGCTTTTATTTATTGTATATCAGAAGTTGAGTATTTGAGAGTTTGAGAGAGTTTGTTGACCAAAGCAACTTAAAGACAGAGTAAATGATTCATCAAAAAAAGAAAAAAAAAAATCAACACACTGTCAACAATGAAAGCACGGTGCAAATCCCAGGGAGCCTGCATCCAGATAGAAAGCTCCACTATGCATTCAAAGGTCACATTGGCTTGACTACTGGGCTGCCTGTTGAGATCAAAAAATGTTGTGCACATTCACAACGGCAAACAAGGAGGCTGAGAAGTAGAGAAAGAGCCTGTCTGATACTGTATGTATGTTCACAATAGAATGATAACATAAAATATTATTTACAACACCAACAATAAGCACATTTCTAACAACCAATGTGTCTTAAGATGCTGTAGAGATGAGCAGTCTATGACTGTTAAATATTTACACATTGGAATATTGTGTTTCTAGTGTTGCTGTAATGCAACACGCCTCTGTGATCACCATAGTCAGATTGGATTAACCTGTTAAGGGGCCCCTGTTGACCCCTCACCCCTACTGTCTATGCAACATGTACAATTATTCCATTTAAATAAACACAGGAATATGAAAGATATTAGCACTAACTGACTATTTAAGACCCTCATCATGTCAGTTGAGATTCTGTTTTAGTTCTGTAATAGTCTGTGGTATATACGTTGATATTTAGAAAGAACTGAAGGGTCGTATTGGATGCCAGATTTCCATAATTTAACAATGGTATTCATTTTTCTGTTCTACAGTCTCACTCAGAAGAACACTCAGATGGGCATGAATCTTTCCCCGCTGTAGCATCGTGAGCAACTGTGTCGAAAATAATTCTGGTCACTGAGAAAAAGTCAAAGGGTACAAACTGTGCACCAAACAAGTCTTTGCTGAGAAACAAAAATATATCATGGAACAGAGCCTATTGAAACAGTAGCGCGGTGGGACTTCAGCTCCATTTGGGAATAATCCCGTGAGGTTTAGCAAAACTGATTTAAAAATATTTTTATTGTGACACGTGCAGGTGAAAATAACATAAAATAAGTGACAAGATTTACGACGGAGAAAAAAAAAGCTCAATCTCACTTTCATTTTCACTTTGAATCAAATCATTGTTTACAATATAGGGAGAGGAGAGGAGAGGAGAGGAGAGGAAACGAGAGAAGAGGAGCGGCACAATCACAGCTGACACTATAAATATTTTCACTCTTAGCACAGATACAGAGAGATGAGGAGGAGGTGGAGGGAACAGAAAAGACAGAGATAGGGGAAAAGGAGAAAGGAGAAGAGAGAGAGGAAAAGGTAGGAGAATGCGACAGAAGCAGGGAGGTTGGAGAGGAGATGAGGGGGAAGGAGAGACCAAGGAGGGAAGGAAAGGAAGTTAGGGGGTGGAAGAATGGGAGGGGGATGACAGAGGAAAGATGCAGGAAAGGAGAGGAGAAGAAGAAGAGAGGAGAAATATTCTGCATGAACAGAGGAAAAGAAGAAGATAGAAAAACGAGAGAGAGAGCGGTGGAGGTGGAATGAAAGGACAGAGAGAGAGTGAGAGACAGAAATAGAGAGAATGAGAGAAAGAAAGGGCTATTCTGGTAATGATGTTGTTGCCATGGAGACGCTGTCCTCAGTCAGACTACTCCACAGGTGCCTCGTGGGTATTTTTAAAGGACTTCACTGATTGGTGGAGGTCTTTAGAACAGAAGGCTATTGATTGGTTGACAGAGGTGAAAGTCAAAGGTCATCTCATTGCATCCCATTAC
Source organism: Thunnus thynnus (assembly GCF_963924715.1). NCBI lineage: Eukaryota > Metazoa > Chordata > Actinopteri > Scombriformes > Scombridae > Thunnus > Thunnus thynnus. Next base: position 25,719,017 of record NC_089533.1, read on the forward strand.
CCTCCAAATGCTTTCTCATCTCCTCCCGTTTTCCATCACAGTTAAACAGTACACATACTCACTGTGTTGTGTTTAAAGCAAAAAGCCTTATTCTCCTGCTTTTTATCCTGTGAAAAGAGAAAGATGCCGTTGTTTTCAACAGATACCTTAAAGGGCACCCTCCCTCCCAGTATATTTAAAAAATGCAACGGAGGAGTGGAGGGGAATGAGAGTAGTGGAGGAGTATAGAAGACGTGGTCTGGTAGCTACATAGTGTTTGATGCAGGGGGTGCAGGGACACTGACTGGCCACTGCTCAGTGTACCATTAATAGTGATGTAGTAGAGCTAACTAGCCATGAGGAGCTAACGTCTCCACTCTCTCAAATCCAAACAGACTCATACAGTTAAGATCATTCTGTGCAGAAAAAGCAGTTTTTTCATTAGTATTGTTTGTAAAATCACCTGTATTAACATGATATACAAACAAGAAGCTACATGATGATGTGTACAGCACAAAAACAGTATGTAGTTCCTCTTTAAAGCAGCTATAATCTTTTTTTTTTTTTTTTTAACATTGAATCGCATGTGTGAAAGCGGTTGCTTGTAGTGATGAACCCACAAAGAATTATCACATCATCTCTGCAGTTCCTCTCAGCTCTATGGAGTGCTTTGGTGTCTTTAACTTTAACGTTTTGTAACATTACTCTCACCACTCTCATCAGCATTGTTTTTGGATGTAACAGGCTGTTGTGTTCAATGACAAAGCTCCAAAACCTGACTGTAACCTACCTGACATCAAACATCAGTGGAGCATGTAGCAGCTAAAGAGTCAGAGCTTAAAAAGAGAGTGAATATTGGACTAACATTCACCAGAACATGACCCCTCAAAAATACCAATGTTGCTCCGTGTCCCCTGTGAACAGGCAACTGTTGTGTTGTGTTTGCAGCTTGTTTCACTTGCCTCTAAATCACCAAAAATCTTGCAGCTTTTAAGAACACATTAAGCCTGAACAGAATTTTTTTTTATATGTGTACATTATTCTACAATTAAAAATGAATTCCATCAGAATTATCTGAAAGATAATATATTAGTATTACAATTAAATATTAAAAAATGAAACTGAATATTATTAAGTCTGCATTCGTTCATTCATTGATTTTATTGGTCTCTTGGGTGTAGTTGAAAAACTACAACGTATTTCCCAAAAGTTTCTAAAAGCCCTGACTCTGTTTTAACCCTTGCTCTGCCTGGGATTCTGGTACAGTCACCAAATTCTAACTGGTCCCAGGTGATACAGGGTGGACAAATAGAAATGTATAAAATTACACACTATTTCTGTCCTGAAATCAGTGTTTCTTTAACCGGGACTTGATGCTGCACCAGTGAGTGGACATAAACTCTCAGACTAATACAACTGTCACAGGTTCAAACCCACACAAGTAGAAAAGTGTCCAGTCATACTGAAGGAGGACAAAAGACTAATTATTATACTGGAAATAAGGTGGGCAAAATGAGCCCACTGGTGCTATTAAAAGTTCTTAGTTATTTGTTAAAGATAAGGAGAGAGAATGACGAGAAAAGACGAATGAATAACCTCAGTCAGTATCAGAATCAGTATGTGGCACACACACACACACACACACACACACACACACACACACACACACACACACACACACACACACTCACACACACACAAACCACAGCAAAAGGAGCAGTGGTGAGTCAGCCCCCTATGAGTCACAGGAGAAATCAGAAATGTCAGACAGAAAAGGAGTGTACGCACACAGCAAACACACACACATACACACACACGCCTACAGCCACCAATTTCTGACATTAATGAAGATAGCCTTGACAACCTCTGAGTTAAAGTGAGAGCGGAAGGCTTGACACACACGCACAGACACGTACACAAACACCTGACAAACTTGTGAGTGAGTTTCAAACCTGTAACACAAATCCATTTTCCAAACATGCTTCCTCCTATTTAAGATCTAATATGATGATAACAGCTATTTCCCCTTCACAGATTTTTAGACAAATCTCTGATTGAGGAAGGAATCCTGCATAACTTTACATAACTGAGACCCTCAAGCCCCCCCAGTGGGTCCCAGGACCCCAATCTGAACAGCAGGGATCCTGCTGCTGCACTAAATGCTGCACTTCAGCCTGATCATAAACTGAATTATCCAGGACTGCAGCGCCCTCAAGAGGAGAGGAAGGGAGGGTGCATGTCTTGTAACTGACAGTCATTGCTGATACCTCAGCTGCCCTTAGAAACATTACTTGAGTAAATGTAATTAGTTATTGTATTTACTATGTTTATCGTGGTACTTGTACTTCCAGTGCTTCCATTTTAGAAGGAAATGTTGCAACCTTTACTCTAATAGGAAGGTAGGGAAAATACATTCAAAAATGACAGCGTCACTTCCATGAATTGGGGAAACGTTTTTTAAAGTCTGTATTAGTTTGTTGACTCATCATGCAAAACCACCAGCGTCACGCTTTACCCGGCGGAATATGAAGCAGTGGAAGATCAATCTGGACCAGGAACAGCATTATAATGCTGCTCACATGTTGATACATCAGCAATAATAACACAAAACACACAATCATATATTATGTTACATTCTGCATTATGATACCTTTAAGCAAATTCTGCTGATAACACTGTAATTTTTAATGTAGGAATTTTACTTCAAGCCAAGTATTTTTACATAATGGTAAGTAAAGGTTCTGCATACTTCTTCCACCACTGCAAACATTATTGTGTGAATGACTATTATTATACTGATTGCATAGTTATAACATGTAGAACTGCTGGACTGTAATGAGCCCAAATCATGCTCCACTGCACAATTGAATGGAAAACAGTAGAGGTGGATTTTATAATCAGCATCAGTACTATCAGTGGAAGTAACCGTAATAAGAGTAGTAGTAGTGGTAATAGTATTAGTTGCAATATCACACCTGTAGCAGAGATAAAATACTTTATTATCCCAGTGGAGGAATTAGTCTTGGACATCACAGTGTCTGCAGTATGAAGATGTAGGTGCTTATGGCAGAAGTACTGGTATTAAGTGTTAGAAGTAGTGTTAGGTGCATTAATTCAGCTGATGATGCTCGCTCCTCCTCTAATGAGCAGCTATGATTCACAGCCAGACCCTCCCATCCTCCTCCTTCTCCTCTGTCTCTCCACCATCTCCTCCCAGCACCCTCACCCTCCACCCCCACCTCCACCCCAGCACCTCCCACCCCCCACTCCAGTGTTGTCAAGGCAACAAACCTTTACACCAGAGCTGTTAGTCATCAATCTACGCAGTCCCCCCCTTCTCCCTTGGTGTTATGCTGACGTTTCATTCACGAGTCAAATTCAACAGCTCCTTTTCATTCTTAATTTGTTGTTGTTGTTGGTTTTTTTTTTAAATTTTATTTATTATACATCTGTGTCTTACTGCAAGAAAATGATTGTATATAATATGTAGCGTATAATATTGTGTGTTATATGTAGTCTGATACTGCATTTCGTTATTTCCTCCTTTACAATCCTGCTGTCACATGGGTTGGGCTTATTTGGGAGGGAATCCAAAACACACACACACACGCACACACACACACGCACATGCACACGCACCGGGAGAGGGAGGAGGGAGGCGGATCTGTAAATCCAGACTCCAGGACTTCCTCAGCAGAGCAGAGCTGAGCCTACAGCGCAGTAAGTATCAGCTCCTTATTATTCTTGTTCATTTTCCCAAATGGAAACTGTCTTTTTAATGTTCCTGTCATCATCAGAGTGTAAGTTAAATAATATCCTTAAGATTAAAATATACTGTAGTCATGTTGGCTCCTACTGTATCACACCGCCAGGTAACAGGTGACAGCTCACTGCTCACTGTCGGAGTTAAAGCGTTAGCCTACAGTAGCCTGTTATTTCCCCTGGAGGGTCCACTTGTGCACTTGTGCACTTGTGTGTGTGTGTGTGTGTGTGTGTGTGTGTGTGTGTGTGTGTGTGTGTGTGTGTGTGTGTGTGTGTGTGTGTGGTAGCACCATCCTCAGCCTGACAGACTTTGTGAGGTTATAAAAATGACCGTTTGATTTTTGCTCATTCCTGCTCTTGTCCTCATTTAACTCACACCAGTTTCCTTGCGACACTTCCTGCTATGTGTTCTTAACGTCATGTTTGTTTTGCATGACTCTTCGGCTGATAGAAAGCATGATAAAAGCAGCAGATGTGGGTCCCGTGTCTGTTTTTCCCCTATTAAGCACAGTTTTATTGTCGCTCAAAAGGAGCTCTGAGCTGCTTATTCTCCTGTTAATAATGTTCTCATTACTCTTCAATCAGGACAAATTGAGTTAATTGTGACTTTTATATTCTTTTTGCAACATTTTTATTCCGTCAAACTTGATTTGTATCAGCACTTTATACAGTTTAGTGGAGTTCTTAAAGTACATTTCCTCAGTAAAGTAGCCTTCTTGGCCTTTATTTAAGTATTTTTTAAATTTGATTCTACTTTATACTCCAATACATTTCAGGGGGAAATATTGCACTTTCACCCCACTATGTTTATCTAAAAGCAACAGTGACTTTCAGAATTTTTACATCGAAGAAAACATGATCAGTTGATAAAATATGATGCGTAGTTATAGATTTAATTACACAACAGTATATATAGGCAGTTAAAATAGCCACCTTGACCAACCTAAGGATAGTTGCACAATTTTTCAAGTCTGTCTTAAAACATCAGTCAGGTGTCCATATAATAATGATAATAATAATAATAATAATAATAATAATAATAATTTATATAGCACCTATAAAAAACAGAGTTTACAAAGTGCTTTTGACAGACAAAGCAGAGGTAATACAATACAAAAGCGAAGACACATGACACAGAAAGCAATAACAAGTCTGACATTAAGAAGACAATGAAAAACAAGAGATGAAAAGACGACGGAAAGACGATAAAAAAGACATCATCACATAAAAGCAAGTCTGTAGAAATGAGTTTTAAGAAGTGATTTAAAAGAAGTTAGTGATTCTACTAACCTTATCTCCTTAGGCAGGTCATTCCAAAGCCGAGGGGCCCTGATGGCAAAAGCACATGAACAGTGGAAGATGTTTTCCTCGCTGTATTCATTCCTCCTGTTCATACTGGCTATTAAAAGATCCCCTTCAAATGTGCTTTCAATGTAAGTGATGGACGCCAAAATCCACAGTGTGTCCACACAGTCATTTAGTGCAAAAATGTATTTAAAAGTTGATGTGAAGCTTATATGAGCCTTCAGCAGTCTGAGTTAGTCATATCAAGTGGATATCTGACACATTTACAGTCTTTTTAGCATCAAATTCCCTCTTTAACAAAAAGAGAGACTTACATTGTAAGTGCATCATGAAGGGATCTTCTTCAGTATGTCAGTATGAACAGGAGGGAGGATTATGGCAAGAAAAAAAAATATTTCAGTGTTCATTTGGGCACCTGACTGTTGTTTTAAGACAGACTTGAAAAATTGTGAACCTGTCCTTTAGAATGCTCTTACATGCTAATGCTTAATTAAGAATTATGATTGTTATGCTCCAATAATATGATGATATTACACTGAAAGGGGTCACTCTTCTGAGTTTTGTCACTTTAAGTACATTTTGTTAATTCTGTACCTTTACTTAAGTGTAATTTAGAAAGGAGGCCTTTTACTTGTAATTTACTTAAATAAATGATCTGAATACTTACAAGTAGGCCAATGCATTAATTAAAGTGCTGGTACTTTTTTAATTGTTGCAAATGAAATAAAAAAATGTACAGACAGACTATAAGATGTTCAGGTTTATCTCTGTTACTATGTCATAAATATTACAAGCACAAGAATGTAAAGACATAGACAGACAAAAAGAAATAACTAGTTAGTTGTATGAGTTATATGAAGGGAGGATCAGTGGTGCACCTTGGTGCCGAGGTATCAGTCTAGAAAGGTGTTTATCCAGAAAGGTATATTGTTCATGATACTCAGTAGCTTGAACAGCATCTTCTCTCTGTCACCTCCACCAGAGAATCAAGTTCCACTGGAGGATTGGAGCAAGCCAACCTGATGAGCTTGTTCCTCCTGTGGTTTAATGCCTTTACAGCACATTCTAGCCAGTTATCTGATTTAAGACTCATCCATGTTATTGCAGCTGATAGTAGGGGATCATGGTAGCTGGATTTATCTCTAAATCTTGGCCATGGCAACTATTTTTATTCTTTTTTTCTATTGTTTTCTTGGTGTATGAAGGCACTGACATGGATTCACATTGTGGTCAACCGTAGCAGCCCAGGCTGCATTGACTGTATAGCAGTGGAAGCTGATGGTGATAGACACAGTTCCATTTTTAGACAGTCATGGACCTTTGGCTCTTGTGAACACACCAGAAAACTGTGGAACACTCTTCAAGTGAATCCTCTTAAGCATGGCCAGACTAACCTGTTAAGGTCCCAAGTGCAAAAGTTACTCTTCATCCCCCGTTGAACCCACCTTTGACACATGGCCCTTATACAAAATAGGCCCTAAAGACTAGAACTAACCTCAGTTGGTATTGTGCGTAATGGTTACAAATTTTCCTTCCTAAATTGTTACATTTCATGATTTTAGTTCCACTCTAAAGCTGTACTGGGTTAAATTCTGCAACAGTATATGAGGGTTAAAGGATTAAAAATGATCCAGTTATCACATCTAGATTTCTGCAAAAGAAACCAGATCACTTTGTCATGTTACACTGTGTTTATCTTTCTCTAGCTCAGCTTCCTAATTTAATTACTTTAATTTTGTCCAGCAAATGGTACAGCCTGCGGCACCAGTCGTACTCAGTAATCTTTCTCCTTTTCTGTCTCAGATCATGGATGATTCTGCTCCACGTGCTGGTCGCTCCATGTTTGCGTGGCTGGTGGGAGGGTCACAGGTCCTGGGTCTGGCGTCAGTGGTGCTGACTGGTGTGTGGGTGGGTCACTATCGCGGAGGTTTTGCCTGGGATGGCTCGGCACGGGAATTCAACCTGCACCCTCTGTGCATGGTGCTGGGGCTGGTCTTTCTGCATGGCGATGGTGAGTTCACACTGATCAGTGCAACACTGTCACTCTAGGAGGAAACCACAAACTGAGGTGATTCCAATTATAGATCTAGATCTAGAAGTCACTAGGTTCACTGCATCAAAAAATGCTGCAATGCTGTATCTGTGTGGTGTTTTTATTACAGTTTTATTTCTCATCACCTGTTTCAGTCCCATGATTGAATGTTTTCATCTTCCACTTCAGAGCACAAAAAGTAGTACGAGACTATAAAGGTTCCAGGATGGATTCAAAGTTGAAATAATGTAGTGAAAAAATTAGTGCTTTTACTGTTAGCACTATTAAAAAAATAATGGTAAAACAAAGTAAATATATAAAAAGTGATGGCCATTTTTCACACCATTAATGCAAAGTTCTGTTTCAATTTGTCAACAAAATTATAACCATACATGTTTAGTTAAGCCTAGCCTAACAGTTAACATGTTAACATTCTAATGTTCAGACTGTTAGCATGCATAATTAGACTTAGAAGACTTTAATATCCTCTGAGAGGTAATTTGTGGCACAGCACAGAACATATCAGATAAACAAAAACAATAGTCCAAGATCATCTATAGCAGCCATCATACATATCATCACAGTCCAGGCAGGCATTTAAAGTGCATGTCAATAACTATATTCCAACAATAAAATAATGAGTAAATAGTGAGTATACTGCACATCCCCTGTGTATCCATGTATATCACATCCCCTCGTCCATGTATTCAACATTGACGGCGTGTTACTACATCAGTGTTAATCTTAGCATTAATCTCAATGCACTGCTGTGGCTGAGTGGAGTTCCCCCATTCATTTTCTATGGGTCGTGAGTGACTCATTTATCACAACACTGTGGGATAGCAGATGATGCATGAATGACCAGCAAAAAGCTGAAAAAGATAAGTGGTGAATCAGGAGGTTTAGTCTTTAAGTTGAGGATGGAGAAAATCTATATTACAATATCTGGAATCCCTCTTTTGCACTATGCCCCATGAGTGATGCTCTGGTCGAAGTCAGAAAAGTGCTATTCAAATAAAGTCTGATTCATTCATTGAGTGATAAACCAAAGTAGATGCAGAGTCATAGGATCCCTAAAATAATTAGATTTATCCTCTAGGGACCTTGCATATCTGTAGCAAATTTCATGGCAAAAACTCTCGAACTTGTTGTAGTGCTAGATGAAAAGTCAGGGGATCACTTAAGTCAGCAGGGTTCATCCTCTGGGGACCACAAATGTCTGGACCAAATTTCATGGCTTTCCATCCAATAGTTGTTCAGATATTTCAGTCTGGACCAAAATGGTGGACAGACCAGCATTGCCATCCCAAGAGTCATGTTACTAGTGTGGCAAAAAATATTAAAATAGATTGAAGTCCTTGCAAGAAATAACCACTGGTATCTTCAGATAAACCTGACTGGTCTCCCATCAAGTTCTTACAGTAGTCATGGTTACGATGCCTTATTTTGGGATTAACACTAAAATTGAGTAACACAGGAAGCAGAGGTGAGCAGAACATGGATGGTGTATTTTAGTTAGCCAGTTAGTATGTGAATGTGGTTATGAGTGTGCGCATGTGTGTCTTAGCCTCAAGCACTGTGATGCTGACCTGTTGTATTAAGCTAACACTACCCAGACAACCCTCAATCCTCGCTCCCCTACCCAGCATGTCTGATTTATACAGAGAGGGAGAAATGGTTTGAATCATTCAACCTGCCACTCTGTGTGTGTGTGTGTGTGTGTGTGTGTGTGTGTGACATATCCAGTGAAGCTTTGACATAGTGGCCCAGCAGAGAATTGAACGAACGACACAGGAAGCGCCAGTCAGCCAACTGCAGAGATTTAAATCCACCCTTGACCAAATGAGGCACTTTTTATAACTGAGCCCTCTAGTTTGTCTGTGTTATACTGCTGCTGTGTCCCTTCATATTTATAATATAAAATGTAGACCATTTGGACCAATTTAGTTTTGTGATGGACCTGACTAAAAGGCAAATGGAATGAGATTGCACATCTGCAAGAACAGGATGTTGCTGCTTAAACATCGATGCTTCAGTATTAATAATCTAACAATGTCATATATAATAACATATCAGTCAGAAGGATGAAATGAGTACTTTTACTTTAATACTTAAAAAAACTCTTACTGATAATACTTTTATTTAAGTAGGATTTTTCATGCAGGACTTTTACTTGTAATGGGGTATTTTTACATCGCTGTATTGGTGCTTTTACTTTTACTAAGTAAAGGATCTGAATACTTCTTCCACCACTGCCTTTATGTCTACTTTTATCATTCTTCACACAACTACTTTTTTAATTTATTTTTTGTGTGTACAGCCAAGTTCAACACCATGAATGTCTTTGAGGAGAGATTGTCCACAAATATTTGAACAATGGTGTGTCTCTCCTCTGTATGACAGCAGGTTTTTCATCCTGCCTTCCATTGTGGCTGTTCTTAGTTGCTGAAAATTTTAGATTGGCAAGTTTTGTGGCGAGCTGCTGTCCAAATTTTCGCTGTCCGGGTTTTCTATGACTTATTCATCTTGACTGCTCATGCTCCAGTAAATCATGGTGACGTCTGTGGTCCCTGAAGGACAAAGTGAGATATCACCATTTTCCTCCTCTTTAGCTTCGCTCCTGCAGCCCTGGGTACTTTTGCTAATGAGAGTAACCACATTAGTTCAACTGGTTCAACAGGACAGCTGTCTGTTACAGAGCCTGATTGAATTAGAGCGATAAAAGTAAAGGTCAGCTGGATATTAGCGAGCCTGGGGGGGATCCTCACACACAGACACAAAAACACACACCTCAAAGCTTATTTGTTGCCTCAGGCCACATCCACACCAACATGGTTACATCTGACAACACATCTTTTTTTCTCTATAATTTGTACCCACACTTAATCTGCATTTTTGGCCACTTTGAATATATTTTAACTCCTGGGTTGTGCAGGGTTTTCGTGGAAAAAAGAACTCACATATGATGTCACGTGATCAAATTTTGGGAATCTGGCACACCTTGCTCTTCGTGCTCATTCTGTAAACACTGGCCACTGGCATTTTGCACTGAAAAAAGTGTGAAGCTGCTTAGTGGAACTGGTACAAAGCTGCTGGCTTAGGTAGCCAAAAGAAGGATTTGAAATGAACACAAGTAGCAATTGTGTAAAGTTCAGCCTTTTACTTCAGTAACGGAAAATACATCTGGGGGCTCAGTGTCTGCACACTATGCATGTATGCTCTCATCTTTACACCCTCTACAGTATATGTACTGTAATTATCACATGTCTCTGTCATATGTTCATCATGTCTCACACATAACTAAATACATTCACTTTATTAGGAACACCTGTGCAATCAGATACAATCCAATACAATTGCTCTGCCATAAATTCTACTTTTATGAAACTTCAATACATTTTCAGTTTTTGTTGACATTGTCAGAAAGGTGATAATTCTACTTTATGTTTATTATTGAAGTTGTTGTGTTTAGTGGTGGTGTACTGGAAGGGCATTATATTGAAAAGTGTTCCTAATATTTTGCCTCCCTCATTTATGGAGTGGACAAAACATTAGGAACACCATTCAATATAATGTACCCCAGTACACCACCACCATTATTGACCTCAATAATAAACAAAGTGGAATTATCACCTTTCTGACAATGTCAACATAAACTGTAAATGTATAAGTCTCATAAAAATAGAATTTATGGAAGAGCTGTTGTATTGGATTGCATTTGATTGCTCAGGTGTTCCTAATAAAGTGGTCGGTGATTGTATCTTGTAAATGTATGGACACCAGGATTGTAAATGAATATGAATGCATTATTTGGATATGAGCATATAATGCACCTTAAACAGACATGAACAGCAAATTATGAGCTCAAGTTCAGGACCATTGTAAAAGTGCATGCAAAATGGTCAAGAGAGCTTTTTCAGAATTTTGTCAATAGATGTTTATAGACACTACAGGAACAACTTTTTGTCACCTGGACCTGCTCCCATTGCTTGTACAACCTCCTCACAAATGAGCAATATGGTCTAATGGTTTTTGAACAATGTTTTAAGAACAAGACTGGGAGTTTACAGCCATGCTAGCAGCTCAGTGAGGTTTTGGTGCTTTGAACTAAATGCTAACATCAGTATGTTAATAACATGCTGATGTTTGGCAGGTATGTTCTCCATCTTAGTTTAGCATGTTAGCAAGCTGACATTTGTCAGCTGATGGGAATGTCATAAACCACTGGACAAATAAAAAGTGAAAAGTCAGAGGATCGTTAAAGTTATTACAAATCATTGTGAGGGGGACATGAATATCTGTACTAAATTTCGCCGACATTGCCAACAGGCTAGGCAGCTAACAAGGCTAAAAATCATGCAAAGTGTAATTTTGACTTCCCGCTGTTAAAACCTTAAACTCTGTTTTCACCTGGATTTTATTTTTTAGGTTGGTGTTCAAACACAAATTATGGGTGGTATGTGGTTAAAATACGACGTTATAATAATTATTTTGTATATTTTTAAACTAAAGCATATGTATGAGGAGCATAAATGGCAGTAGAAAACAAATGTAGCTAATAGAGATTTGTATATATTTTTATATACAACATATAAATCTATATATTATAATTTTTTAAATGTTTTTTATAATGGACATAATTCATATCAGTTTTCTAAAATTATTGGTAAATTCACTCTGCCTCTAACTATGAACTCCCCCCACCCCCACCCCTTTTTCCAGCCATCCTGGTCTACAGAGTATTTCGTAATGAGGCGAAGAGGAATGTGAAGGTGCTTCACGGCATCATTCACCTGTTCGCCCTCATCATCAGCATCATAGGTGAGAGAGACAGAGATGTGCGAAAGACACCTACATCAGCCTATGTCTGGCACCTGGATATGTTTTCTTGAACTCTTAAAGCTGTGTGTGTGTGTGTGTGTGTGTGTGTGTGTAGGCATTGTAGCTGTATTTGACTTCCACAGATCAGCTAAGATTCCAGACATGTACTCTCTACACAGCTGGTGCGGCATGGCTACCATAGTCCTTTTTTGCATACAGGTACACACACTCTCACACACACACACACACACACACATGCACACATACGCACACACACACACACACACACGCGCACACGCACACACACACACACACACACACACACACACACGCACACACACATACACACACATGTGGATTAAAACAATTACACTCTCAGTTTTTTAATCTGCCCCTTTTTAATCTTGCTCTTTCTTGGTCTCTCGCACCAGTGGGTGATGGGTTTGCTCTTCTTCCTGTTTCCTGTTGCGTCGTCATGGTTACGAGCCGCGTACCTCCCCATCCATGTGTTCTGCGGTCTGGTTCTGCTGGTTCTGGCCATAGGGACCAGCCTGCTCGGCATCACGGAAAAACTCCTCTTCAGCATCATGTATGTCTTTATCTGCCTGTGTCTCCATTTCTCATCATTATAGTAACATATTTTCTCATTTACCTCTAGTGGTATCTAATTTTTTTTAAAGCAGTTTTGGGGTTTGACATTTCAGTTAAATTTTGAGCTTTAAAAAGAGTTGACATGTCCTTTGAAGTGTAAGCACTATAAACAGTTGAAGTATAATTGTTGAAAGTATTTGGAATTTTAGTTTCAAGTTTAAACCCTGTTGGCATGAGTAGTCAGTTTGCACAAAGCTGAACTGGTGATGAGTAAGAGCAGAAAGCAGTTGTCTGTCATTTGAAAAGTAAAAGGCTGTGCCGGAAATCCCGGAAATCCCTGTTTACAGTCTGACACAGTCAGAGATGAAAGAAGTCAAAACTTCAGTTGAAGTTGAAACGCTGGTGATGGTTGAAGCTGGGAGAAATTACCTGGAAACTGCTTTGAGTCAACAAATACTCCAGCACGTAATTCCCTGTAAAACAGCAAAATGATGTTGTTACACTTGGGTTTTTGTGTGGATTAAAAATATTAGATATTAAGCTTCAGAGATTCTGTTACTTTTGGATAGAGCCAGGCTAGCTGTATCCCTGTCTGAAGTCTTTATGCTAAGCTAAGCTAACTGGCTGCGGGCTGTAGCCTTATATGTAACGGACAAGTACGAGAGTGATATAAGCACATTGTGTAATAAGCACATTTTCCAATATGTTGAACTATTCCTTTAAGAATTAAACTGTTTGTAGTGGTTAACGATATTGGCCCAATATCTAGAAATCTATCTCCCTTTCTATCAGAAGTAGCTCATCTATGTTAAGATTTTGTATTGCTATTTGAATCTCCTTTGTGCCTGTTTCTCTATCTTCTGAATCTCTCTCGCTCTCTCTGGGCCCAGGCCAACCTACTCTGCGTTCGCCCCAGAGGGGGTGCTGGCCAACGTCTTGGGGATCCTGCTGGTGTGTTTTGGGGTGCTGCTGGGGTACTTGATCTCCAGGGAGGAGTACAGACGCCCGCCCAACCCAGAGGAAGAGTCTCTGTCTGTCCACTTCAAGACCCTGACTGAGGGGGGGTCACCAACAACACCCTGACCTCAGTCTGATGTCTGACGCCCCTACATCTGGATACAAACAGTGTTGTGCCAACAGACTAGCTGTGCTACCAGTCTATGTTAATACTTGTCAGAATTACAAAGTTTTATCATAAGGACCATAAACAAGGCCAACGGCAGAAAAGACTGAGGGCGAATTCACAAAGAACGGTTTGTGGCTGCTGATAGCACCATCACTTGCAACCACAATCTGCCCCGTCTCAAGGTCTGATTCACAAAGATATTGCACTAATGATATTACAGCGCAAACACAACCATAAAGTTTTGCAGTTGACTTCAATTTGCCCTTGTTTTGCGTCTGATTGCAATTATCCATGTGGCAATGTATAAATGTTGCCTTTGTGCCAAGGACACAGTAGGAAGGACAACTGCAGAGAGAAAGAGAAAAAATATATTTTCAGTTCACAAGCTACAAGTCCTGACCAATGAGGTGCAGAGGCATTGCTCAAAACTTCAGGCAAGGAATTTAAATGTGACATGATCACTGGAAAGTCTGGGTATGACACCCCTTATAAATGCACTTCAGTTACCACCAACTCCTGAAGACACTAATAATTTCACTCTAACTGTGTGTGCTCTTCTTAGTGAATTGGACTGTTTTTGCAATGATGCTCATTTCAATAGAAAGGGGGGAATTTTGTGCCAAGTGTATGCATATTACCTAATTTAAATACATGCAAATAGCAAAGGGACACCAAGACAGTGCAGTTTGGGGTGCACTTCACCCTTTGTGGTTGCTTTGTGAATTACATGGTTTGTTTTTGTCTTATCTGTGCAGATTTAGCAGCTACAAAAGCTGCACAATCCTTTTGTGAATTCGCCCCTTAGTTCAAAGTTTTGGTTCATTATAGCGTATTTCATAGATTACTGAACAGATGAGTTACCTTTCACCCAAAGTTATTTATTATTACTTTTGTTAAACAGAATGAATAGAAGAAGCCTAGTAAAGTACATAGATTCTAGCAGAAAGAAAATGGTATCACACCAAATCAGATTCAATATATAAATCAGTGTGTATTTTTAGAGAGAAATAGCAAAGTGTCCTCATTTTGAATGGCTTCAAATCCTGTATGTGTTGAAAGTATTTAGAATTTGCAGAAATTCACTCTAAAGCTGGATTTATGTTTGATGCAAGAGGTTAACTTGAGCCCTGCTGTAGATACCTACAGAATAGGTTTTGATTTACAGTTCAGAATAAGATTTCAGAGAAGATTATTGACTCCTTCCTTAATATTATCTTCAATATTGGCTTGTTGGAGATAACACAAGAAGCTAATCCCAGTTCTTGCAGTCTCTACATAGTTTGAGGCCTCTGAACTTTTGCATGTATCTGCTGTAGGAACAACATAACCCTTTAATGCAATATTAAGCATAAATGAAGCTTAAGAGTGTCTGCAGCTCAGAAACTGTTTGTCTGGGAGCAACTAGATCTCAAGATGGGCTCCAGCAGTATTGTATCTATGGCCTTGGTACAAAAACTGAGAACTAAACTCCGACCTGACTGAACCTGACTGATACTGCCAAATGTTAGACCCAAACCCAAGCCAAAGCTATATTTTTGCTTTATTTCACTTGTTACTGATCATTCACTAGGCTAATGCAATGCATTGGCTACACTCTGTCTCTTTCTCTCTCCCCACAGTTACATAAGAAAATAACAAAACCCTAACCTAAACTGGGACTGAAGACTGAAGAGACTGAGATCAGGCATCACAGTCCTGCATACTGGTCAGAAGTTGCCACTATTGTATAGTTTGGCTCTGTTATACACCAAAAGTCAAACTGACATTACACTGACATTTGACCTTCTCCTTGATCTATGTATTTTACTTGGGACCACCCATGTCTGATTTCTTGATATTTCATCGTTTTGCATTTATCCTAGAGCATAATTAAAGATTTTTGAAGTTCAAAAGCTGTAATATCTGAAAAATTCTGCAGCTGGACTTCTGCCAAATGATGATCAAAGATGAATCAGTCTTCAATGAACTGACAAAACTCTATTGTGAAATTAGTAAGACTGCGATGAAATGTATTAATGTAGAAGTGCGTCATAATTGTAAACTTTTAATGTCCGCATCAAAATGTAAGTGAGTCATTTGTTCTCAGATTAAACCATCATTAGTGACTTTAAAGGTGGATTACAAATCTATTGATGGTATTTCTAAAGTCATAAACTTTTAAAAGTCACAAGGAAAGGAAAGTTTAGCTTTTGTGAAAAATGATACACATTATTCTTTGCACTCTAATAAAATCTGTCCTTTTATCTGATGTTCAACAGTATCTGTGTCTGAACAATGGCCATTTGTGAGAATTTGTTTTCCCACAAAACAGAGCATAAGCAAAATGTATTCCATTTGTGTATCGCTAAGCCGTTTGTGATTAAGTAGG